>NC_084910.1:13364635-13666937 GCF_949316345.1 Pungitius pungitius | reverse complement strand
ATGGGGTGGTGAGACTGGGGGGCTGCAGAGCTCATAGTGAGGAGGCTGAATAACAAGCCAGTGTTTCTTTGGAGTCTGGTCAAGTAGGTTTCCATATATCTATTTTTAGTCCTGTCTAATATTCAACTTGGAGTAGAAAGGAAACCAGTTACTGAATGTACTCATCTGACTTAGCACTCTACAGCTGACACTTCAGTGTGTCACCAGTACACTGTAAGGAAAAAGTACACTGTATTGAAAGTCCAATGTGTGCATATTTTTATAAGATATTGTAACAGAGTCTGGACTAGCATTGAATTGTCGATGTAAAGTTGTGTAAATGTTTTATTATAACCTCAGTTGCTATGCAACGAGTGCTTTCAGGTGAGTGAATGCTTACCATGTAGGCAGCAATAGCAGTCTTGTGTGTTTTTTATTTATTTATTTATTTTACTCCTCTTGCCCAGATTTCTCTGTCAAAGCGAAGCAATCCAAAACCGTTAACTTGATGTCTGTTTTTTTTTTTTTTTTTTTTTTAAAGACATGTCTTCAAACGGTTGCGGTTCCTGGGCAATAAGTCCCTGTCTCATGTGACCACACTCCTCTTTCTGACTTTTTGGCATGGTCTTCACTCCGGATACCTCCTCTGCTTCTCCATGGAGTTCTTTATCATCACTGTAGAGAGACAGGTACCTTACAGACACACGGCAGGATGTGAGAATGGGGAACCTAACCATAATTAGTAGTGTGTGCAAGAATCCGACTATTGTGCTTGATTTTCTCAGTAATGGCTTTATTTGCACTTGTGTCTGCATTTTATAAAAAATCAATTTCAAGAGACAGTGTCTTGTCATTAAATACCATTGATCACAATGCACCTCACTGCTGAATGTACTCTTAATTAATCATGGTCCGCAGTCTCAATGCCACAATGATGTATTATATAACCAATGCTTTATTGTATTTAAGGATTCTGGAATACGTGTGTCTGTTTGTATGTGACAGGCCCTGGCACTAGTGAGGGACAGTCCCTTGCTGTCAAAGCTGGCCAACAGCGCGCTCTACCCTCTCATCTATGTAGTCCAGCAGTTTCTCCACTGGCTCTTCATGGGCTACCCCCTTGTGCCATTCTGCCTCTTCACCTATGACAAATGGCTCAAGGTAAGACAAATCCCCATTCTGCACTTGTTTTTAATGGGGTGGACGTAGGCAAATCCAGGATGAGCAGCAACGGTGCTGCATTTACACAGTCAACGGAACATTATTTGTATCGTATTATATCATTGGATTGTCGTACATCACAAATGTGGTGTTTACGGTACAAAGTAATTTACCATGAGCATTGACAAAGGCAGTGGAAAGACTCAGCAACCAGAAGAGGTCTATAAGATGGTCTTCAGACATGGGTGGAGCGATCCGTCACGCCGGCTGTGTTGATCTGGCCACTGCGAGTAGGAAAGTGGAGAGTGTTTGTACACCAGGGCTTAGTGAGGCACATGTGTGACCTGAAAGGGGAGGAATGGATGTAAAGAGCAGCGGTGTCAGGTGCCCCACAGAGACTGGACCCTTTCTGGTAGCGTCTGATGAGAAAAAGAGAACAGGTGTGGATTTTGATTTAATTAATAACTGGCCTTTTTGTTTTTCAGGTGTATTCGTCCATCTATTTCTGTGGTCACGTTTTCTTCCTCCTAGCCTTTTTAATCCTGCCATACATCCGTAAGGCGCTGGTGCCTAAGAAAGAACGGAGCCCGACAAAGCAGGATTAAAACGTGCTACTAAAACTTGGCATGGTAAGCAGGCCTTTTTTTTGCAATTGTGTTTAAGTAATATTGTAGACAAAGCTGTAAATACATGTTTTTACTATTGAAATATCTGTCTCTTTCCAGGTCTGTCTAAGGCAAAAATATCCACTGAAGGGAACTGTGACTTTCAAGGAGCAGAATGGAAAATATTTTAATGCCTTTAGTAATATATATGTCCATGTAAAAATAAATTTCTATATATTTTTGTGTTTTAAATGGGAAGGGAGTTTTTATAAACATTTGGAGAAATGTTTACAGGAAATCGTGCCACATGGGGTAACTGTGAGCCAATCAAGGGTGAATTCCTGTTTTCTTTTTTTTCTTTTTTTTGGTGAAGAAACGTTGGACTGAGGAGAACCTGAGAGACTTACATGCTGTCGACACAGAATTGCACTCACCAGTCACGGGTTCAGTGTCTGTCTTTGTGTGTCTTTGTTTTTTCCATTTCTCTCTCCGTCTACCACCTGCATTTAGCAGCATCAGACTTCACAAGAGGTTTAAGCACAGCGCCAGCCTATGTGGCAATTTCGTTATTACAAAAAGACTTCCTGCAAAAGATAGTTGAGGTATATTAATAATAATAATGAGAGGGCCTGTTTATGGAAACTGGTCGCCGGTGGTTATATGAGCACTGTAAATCACATTGTATAATAATCCCCAACTCAAAATGGCCTTGTATCAATGAATGTTTCTACAGTACTTTTGATTTTTAAAGTTTTAACAGCTTTTATGAATAAGAACATTTTGTAGCTTTGGGATTTCAAGAAATTATTAGCATTGTTCTCCTGCCTTTCCGCATTGGATGTTTTTCCTTAACATGTTTACTCCTCTCCCTCTGTTCCGTCTGCGCCACTCCTGTGTCTCTCCGGGCCTCTAAAGCTCTTCAATGCACAGAGGTAAAAGGAGACTTGTGCACTGCCCAACCATAAAGTCACAACAGTTGATCGTTTTGGTTCATCCTAATACGCTGATCTCTGTAAATGAGGTGGTTTTCTTCTTTTTTCTTTTTAAATGGAGGCACACGTTTGAACTGGAAGCGAAAGGAACAAAATGGGTTTCACTTATGCTCTTCTGTTCAAAACAGCAGGCGGTATTCAAAAGAAGTGCGAAGTAGATGCATCCTATCCCTCTGAGGGAATGGCACTTCATTTTGTTTTTTTATTTACATTGTGTATGGTGGGGGCAGGGGGGGCCGTGTTGTCTGTTCCACAGCATGCTAGAGAAAGGCCCAGTTCCGCTGCCGTCCTCTCGCTGAGGCTGACACACACATGGAGAGGACAAACCTCACTGTAGCAGCAGCAGCAGAGTTTAGTAATATTTATACATGACACGGTGATTATTAATTGATGTGAATTGCTATGTTAAGAGACTACTTTTTTGCCTTATTCCTACCAAATGTACAAAGTAAAAACTTGGAATGGACACGGTGGGTTGGGAGTGATTTTCAAATACAATTTTATAATGTTCATTAAAATGCTGCATTTCAAGCAAGGACTCTGGTTATTGAGTGTGTGTGTGTGTGTCCCACTGCCTGATGTGCGGCACCGGGCGAAAGGGGGGTGGTATGACGTCATTTTGCAGTCTGGTGATAAGAAAGCTCGACCAACGGGACAATTAAGTGCGTGTGTATGTATCTTTCTTTCTTTCTTATTCCAACGCAATGGCGAGGTCCTGGACATCAAGTAAGCCCGGAGCTGGGCACAAGCGTGACGAGGGGAAACGCTGTGTTGAGCTGTGAGTCACTCAATGTGCGCTCGACAGCGAAAAACAGCCGGGGCAGCAGTCTGGTTCCGAGCCGGTGGGGGCCAGAGAGAGGGAGAGAAGGACGCAGTGTGGGCGGGTTAAAAAACGCCGAGTGGGAGGGGACGCCAGCGTGATATTCCCACCGTTTTTTTTTTTAATCTTCTCCGTGGAGCCAAAAAACAAGGGCATCCATTGGTGTCTCCATCTTCCTCGTGCCTCATCAGCGAGTCTCACGTCAGGCTGAAATACACACTCGTGTCATCTCTGCAAGCCGCCGTGTTAAAGATTGTCCGTGTGTCCTCTACCTGGAGGTTTGTTTTCAGCCTGCGGAGGGCGAGGTGGTGGTGGTGGTGGTGGTGGTGGTGGGGGGACTGCCGAGCGGCAGGGGCGTGAGAGGCGGATGCTGCGAGCGTAGAGGCTGGGTACCAACCGGGAGCATCACCGCAACTCACTACGGTAATGTCAAATCTTGCTTCAGCTAGCGGTCATGTATTCGACATTTCCTCAGCTGACTCTAAAGGGGGAGCCCGAGCTGGTAATGTGTGTTCATGCCAGCTTGTAATGTAAATCGGCTGACTAGTGTCGCATAGGATGCTCCTCTGGTCTCGGGTGGATGCGTATAGCCTGAACAACATGTGAACAGACGGAGTCATCTGTTATATATCTCCTCCTTCTCAATGAGATCTACACGGAGCATGTGGTCCTGTATCCCATCCAAGACTGCAGCAATGGAAAAACGTAGTGTCTTGTTATGTCAATGAGAGCATGACCCCCCCCCCCTCTACACCCCTCCTCGTTTTTCAGTTTACTCCCACAAGACAGCGGCTGCGTTGTTTTAACCTAACAAACCGCAATTAAAACCTGGGACGAAGAACCCACGCGGCGACATGCAAAACCTGTTTATAGTGACACACATGCACATACGCGGGCTACACACTCAGGACCAGGTTTGTGCATTCAGGTTTTCTCTATGAGGACGCAAGCGATGATGGTGTATTTGTTCATAACCGACTCAATATGCAGCACCAGATGGAGTTTGTAATGTCGGGTCTCTGTTAGGCCTCTAAAGGTTACATCCGTGATACCCGGGTTGTGTTTTAATGCACAAACGCAGCATCTGATTGGTCCAATTGCTCTCGTTACTGTCTCTGTCAGAGCTGATCAGTTATTGATGCATGTACTTCATCCACCCCCCTCCACCCAGTTCCTCCTTCTACTTTTCCTTTCCTCCCACAGATGGACAGAATGCATTTTCTCTCCCTCTTCCTCCTTTGCTTGACTTCGGTTGCCGATGGCAACAAAGGTCAGTTCCTCATCATTTTGACTGTTGATTGTGATGTATTGAAGTGATGGTTGACATCGCCACGGGAGCACTCAGACCTGTCAATGTGCTCGGGCTGGACCACGGCAGTTTTTACCTCAAAATGCTCCTGATTACTTTATAGCTCTTTTCCATCAGTGTATTCATTAGATATCAGTGTCCTCTTTAAAGAAACGGAACACATATCTTTTTATACATTTTGTGTCAACGTGCTCGCGTCTGTTGTAACAGTGCTGTGACTGAGAAGATGAATCGGTTTCCTCCTCTGGATCAGATTCATCATCATGTAAAACCATGACTCCGATTCAGCATCATTGTTCCAATTGATTATCATCCCGAGGGAAGGCAAAGTGAAACAGACAGCGAGCAGGGAGAACGTCAGAGAAGGAACTGGTAGAGAGTGATGCAGGGAGCACAAGGAGATGGAGTGTCAGAGAGAGACGAGTGAAATGTTATAAAAGACAGAGCAGAAGGAGCTGTGACAGGAGAGGACATGGCTGAAAAGACGCAGGCTGATGAGGAGGAGGAGGAGGAGGAGGAGGGGGGAAGAGGAGGGAGACCGAGAGGTGGAACGTGAGATCCCGTGAAATGAGGGAAAAGGGAAAGGTGAAGCCAAACATACAGGAAGGTTTATGTATCGTGTGTGGAGAAGATAGACAGGGAGGGGTGGGGAAGTGTTGTGGGGCGATAGTGACAGAGAGACGAAAAATTGCCAGGAGAGACGGAGAGCGATGGAATGGGATGCCTCTCAATCTGTAATCCCGGATGTAATCCACGGGCTTGATGCTCAGATTAATGCTATAGAGCAGAGGATGGCAGAGGGAGGGGAGGGGAGGGGGGGGGGGGGGAAGAGGAGAGTAGGGGATCAACTGAGGGGACAGAGGGCGGGAGATAAATGACCAAAAAAACGGATGGTGGAAATGAGGATGAGGAGGAGATAGCGGAGTAGACCTTGAGAGGGATGAATATTTGATTCGGTTGTGTAGGGCTGAATTACAGATCATTTAAAGTTTATTCACATTCAAGGCTAAATTTATTCTGTTTTGAATGCATGATTTTGCCCGTTTCAGGCAATTTTATTTCCGCAATGCTGCTTTTTATGGACGATAGACAACACTTGAGCATTTTATCTTATTTAATTAAAATGAAAATGTCTTTTATTAAAAATACCGCAGTGAAAGAAGTGCAAGGATCTTTTATTTAGGTTGAAGTACCTTTGGCTGTAGTGAAGTCATTTTAAACTGTTGATTTTCTTATGAACTAGCTACATGGAAGTATTACTGGGGCTTGAAAATAAATATTGAAACATTGATTCAATAGTTCCCTGATTAATCCTATAATTGTTTTCGCTGAAATGGTGGCAATACCAATGTAAAAATGGTAATTGTTCAAGGAACCATATTTCCCTCTGAAATGAAATGGACTCAGTGGACCAAAGAATGAGAAAACTCCAAATTAAGCACCTTTTTAAAAAGCAGTGCTGAGTAACTGTAAAGAAAAAACACATTTTCTATATATTCTTCAGTAAGGTATTACAAAGTATTGGGTTGGCTCTATAATTGAAAAATTTCAAGCAATACAAGTTAAATCAGATTGTCCTTGAGCCGTCAAAATATATTGTATAAAAGTCATTGAGTGTTACTCAACACAACAAGTCCTGTGATTCCGTGTGATGAAACTCTGCAACTTTCTTGTTCAAATGATTGAGGACAATAGAGTCCAAGCTTTTGTTGTTTTTGCTCTTTGTTGTGGTGTAAAATCCTCATCCTACTTGCTCATTAACTTGATCACTCAGCTCTGAACATTCAGCAAAAGGATGAATAATTAATTTGCAATCAAAGGTTAAATTCACAGTAAACCTCGGGCGTTTCATTTGGACACGTCTGTTTTCTTCCCCCCTGTGTTATTGTGTGGTGCCTTTGGCGGGACAGTTTGGCTGATTGATATGAGCAATATACCTCTCTGTGTGTGATGAGGTCAAATCTGACCGGCTTTAATTACACTGCCAACCAGACAGGTGTGTGGAGTGGCGCTTGACACCAGAAGGAGAAAGAAAAAAAACGTCTACACGGGGAAATGAAGAAGAGGGGAAATCTGGGAGGGTGTGAATGTGATTAAACGCTGTCCTTGTGGTCACACATCAGACATACATTGTGTAGCTTTCCCACTCGTGCTCACCATGTCCTTGTCCATAATGGAGTGTTAAAAATAGAAACGTTGGTTCCTTCTAATTGCTCCATTTAACCCCAAGCCTCTTTGGTTTCTTCTCTGTGCCGTTCAGCCAATAAGCACAAGCCATGGATCGAGACAGAGTACCAGGGGATCGTCATGGAGAACGACAACACGGTGCTGCTCAACCCCCCTCTCTTTGCCCTGGACAAAGATGCTCCGCTTCACTACGCCGGTAACGGCCCGGGAGAACATAAGGATGATGTTTTCCATGAATTTGATTGAATAGCCGTAGATTTGGCTGCTGTGAAAAATAGGTCACACCAAGTACTCATACAGGCGAATGGAATATCACACGGCCAGGCCAAATTATAAATGATCCCAGCAGGCCCGGCGTGGGATTTGATAGTAAACAAAGCGTTGACTCTTAAAGATGTTCGGAGCTCTTAGTGGGCTCCGGATCCCAACCATGTGTCCCAGTAGAGCAGTCTAAATATTAAAGGCAATGCACTCAGTCACAGAGTCCACAATTATAGGATAGAATTTTTTTGAGGAATTCATTGAGCTTGTGTCAAAAAGGAAGAGAAAATGGGTTGTTTCAGACGCAAACCTTCAATTTATGTTTGCCAGGGAACATCAGTCGCTATAAAGTGAGTCCCCGCTGCTATCTATTTTATCCTGTTATTATGGTGACAAGATGAAAGGGCACTTAAAGGAATCCTTCAGTGTTCTGTCCCCACCTAATGTATTCTGAAAGAAATCGACTAAATAACAAGATCAATGATGATTATTTATACATCGGTGCATGTTATTTCCTTTCTCGAGGCCAAAATTGTGGATAAGTGTTAGATGTTATTGCTTTTACGAGCACACAGCCGGACCTGAAACGCTTGAGCAATGAGTAACATCTAAATCCTAAATTCAACTGGAAGCCGATGCAAAGAGGGTAAATATGGGAGTAGAATGTTGTACTTGTAAATATAGACTACAGCATCCTAAATAATCTGTTGTCAGATGAATAAACAACCTATTGTTTGTCAGAGGAGGAAAGGAATTAACACTATATGAATATACTGGATAGTTACTGACATTTACTCATTCAAATATAAATGCATAGGTTTTCCGATGTGATTTCCAGGGGAAATCTGTGGCTTCCGGGTTCATAACGGCCCCTCGGGTTCCGGCTCCGTCCAGTTTGAAGCTGTGGTTCTGGACCGCTCCACCGGCGAGGGCCTGGTCCGCTCCAAGGAGCCGCTGGACTGCGAGAGCCAGCGTGAGCACAGCTTCACCATCCAGGCCTACGACTGCGGAGAGGGACCCGATGGAGTCAACAGCAAGAAATCCCACAAGTTAGTTAGTCCCCTCCAAACACAAGATATTGGTTGTTGTTGTTGTTGTTTTTCAACAATAATTAAAGTCAGTCTCTAAAGTATTGTGCAGCCATTTCAGATTCTTGTTCTTACAGCGATCCATCTCTCTCTCTCTCTCTCTCTCTCTCTTTCTCTCCTTTTGTTTTGCTTCCCAATCCCCCCCCTTCCCCCTCCCTCAGGGCCACCGTGCATGTTCGTGTTAACGACGTCAATGAGTTCTCCCCCGTGTTCGTCGAGCGTCGCTACGAGGCTTCGGTCCCAGAAGGACGCCTGTTTGACCGGATTGTGCGCGTGGAGGCTCTGGATGCCGACTGCTCCCCGCAGTACAGCCAGATCTGCTTCTATGACATCATCACTCCTAATGTGCCCTTTGCTATCGACAACGACGGTGAGATGCGTTTTATCTCGTAGCAATAAATCAGCGGGTGTGGGACTCTCAGACCTTTTAATATTTGCCTGCCTCTGCTACAGAAATACAACACCAGCCACTATATTATGATCTTCTCGGGCTTTCTGCTCTGTCTGCCCTCTATGGACCGTCGTCAGTACAATCAATTGTTAAACGTATCCAATTTCTAAACTGCGGATGCCCTCAACACATGAAAAGGACCTACACCAGATGCTGCTGGGGTATTGATGTCTGCATATTGACATAGCGAAAAGAATTGCATGCACTTAACTCCTCGTACAGGTAGAAACCAAGCGATGTGAAAATAGACCTCTGTGTGGGCGTACCATTGTTCGGTCTGTAAAAATATTGCAGCTGTTTTGGTTTAACATATTTATCCTTTTTTAGTCTGTGGCTCCTCGTCGATTCCCTGAATTGTCTCTGTTGCAATTGTTTCCATTTCTACTGAGAAGCAGATGACCCTTTCTTATTATGACTCTGCAGAATTGTCTTTTTGGGGGGGGGGAAAGTGGTACAGAGACCTTTTGTTCCAGCCTTCATTGTCTATTTTCTTTTCACTTTGCCTTCTCTCCACCTCTCAGCATGTTTCTTCTCGTTTCATAATTCCTTGTCCTTTCCTTCTTTGTCTCCCTCTCTGCGTCGCCTAGGTAACATCAAGAACACCGAGCCGCTGGACTCAAAGCGTCAACGCGTTTTTACATTCTGGGTGACCGCCTTTGACTGTGGGAAGAACCGAGCTCAGGCTGATGCCCAGGTTGTCATCACCGTCAAGCCGTCCTGCAAACCCGGTTGGATCGGTAATCTGACGCGGACACTCTCTCTCTCTCTTTCTCTCTTTCTCTCTGTTTTGGCTGTCATGCTTAGACGACTCTCGAGAGGTTGAAGAGATGGGTTTTAGATGTTTGATCTGTGGAAAATATCACTTTTAGATATACGTGGGCTGCCGTTACGATGAGTCACCTTTTGCTTCTTTATATCGAGAGCTGAGTTTTAAAGAGATAGGCCTGTGTGAGTAAGTGACAGAAAAATTACAACAAAAGAATATGTTTTAGACTACATATACGGTAGATTTATAGATTCCATACATACATTGATTCTGTGTATCGCCTCATATTGGATGCTTCCAACGGGATGATCCTAATCGATTGACAATTTCAAAAACAACCTTTTGAGGTCAGATTGAGATTGCACTACTCTTTTTTCAGGATGGACAAAGCGTGTGGAGTACACACCCGGCTCAGGCAGCATCCCCTTGTTCCCCAGCCTGCATTTGGAGACCTGTGAGGAGACTGTGTGGAACATCCAGGCCACCGTAGAGCTTCAGACCGGCCACATCGGGAAGGGCTGCGACCGGGACAGCTACTCCGACAGATCCGTGCGACGGCTGTGTGGTGAGTTCGGGTGTGATGATGTAAATGCGCAGAGGTTCCGGATCCTCTTTTTATTAACTGTTTATTCTCTTTTTCCTCATCAGGTGCCGTTAGGGGTGAAGTGGATCTTCTCCCTCCTCCATCCCCCGCTGCCAACTGGACCTCCGCTCTGCCCACTCTCCCCTCCTCTGATTCCTCTCTGGTCTTCTCCTTCAATGGATCGAACCACGTGGCCGTGGTGCCGGATTCGGTCGTCTCTGCGTTGTCGGGCGACCACTTCACCCTGCAGCTGTGGATGCGAAGGGGCGGCGCCAACATCCAGCCCTCGACCACTCCGACCAGAGGCAGCCGCAAGGAGGAGGAGACTATTGTGTGCAGCACTGTCAAGAACGGTGCGTCATGTCGTAGAGTCACGATTTCACTGACATTTTAAAGAACAATATGTTCTTTTTCTTCTTCAAAACCCAGTCAATTGTCTAGAACTGAAGAGAAAGTCATTGCTGAAAAAAGCAGTTTATAGCTTTAAGAACTAGTATCAAGGTGCTTTTGAGAGAGACACTTAACCCCCAGCCCCAGAACAGAAAAAAACCTTTTCATATTGTGTACTTATTTGTACCTTCATGACTTTGTAGGGACAGTTGTAGGGCCTGTTTTCAAAAATTGTCCCTCTGGGGGGAAAGTGGCAATAAAATTCAGCATTGAGAAAGACAGAACAGAGATGAAAATTTACATGAACCACATTGCATAATTAACGTCTGACTGGTTGTTCTCTGAAGAAATACCTGCTGAGATTAAGACAGTTTGACACACTGAACGACCAATTAACTGCCGTTCTTTTGCTCTACAGACGATTCCTTCTCCCACTATTCCCTCTCCGTCCACGGCTGCCGCCTCTCTCTCTTCTACTGGCCCGACGTCTCAGCCGCACGGCCAGTCAAGTTCTTGTGGAAACTGGAGCAGGTAATTAGGAGGCTGCAACACCTGGCTTTGATGTTCTTTTGTGTTTTTTTTTTATTTTAAACGAAATGCATTCTATAGACTGTCTGTGCAAAGTCAAACATCTGGCTCAGGCAGCTATTTCATAAAATATGAATCTTTCAAGGATACCTACCAGGTAACTTAGTACTTCTGTGCAGTTTTTAAAAAGGAGATATAATGGGAAAAAAGATTCTATGGCGTTCAGGCATCACATTGCTGTGTGAAGTGGTTTTGTTTTGACTGGAGCTCCTGGTCCCAGACAGATTGAAGCAGCGTGGATTAAAGAAGGCTGAGCTGATATAGAGAAGATTTGTCAAATCCCTTGTCTGACCCACAGTATCTTATTACCCCGCTCCTTCTTTTCTGCCCTTCTGTCTGTATGATTCCCTTTGTGTTCCAGCTGATGCATTTATTTATCATTATTCAATAAACAAAGATTAAAGAAACGTTATAAAAGTGGAGCTAATTTATGTAACAACGCTTCGTTATATCACCTCTCTGTTTTTTTAATTATCTCACAACACTTTCGATAAATTAGAAGAGCTAACGTCCAAACCTTCACCGAGCAAGATATTTCAACTGCATCCTTTGTTCTGGCTCAGGTTGACTCTGTTTTACCTCTCAACAGGTGTGTGACAGTGAGTGGCATCATCTTTCACTCAGTGTCCAGTTCCCCTCCGTGACACTGTATGTCGACGGTGTGACCTTTGACCCTGCTCTCATCCACGACAACGGCGCCATCCCCAACCCTGCCCCCCGCCAGAGGATGTCCATCGGAGCCTGCTGGGGTAACGCACGCAAATTTATGCTCAGCGTATCTACAATTGACAAATATTTAACTTCAGTTTAATGATGGATTCTGTATGCAAGCAGAGAGCAGGGAATCTGCTTTTATTCATAACATCTTTATGCATGAATGCTATGAGCAGCAATAGTGCAGTTCGCTTCCTGTTTTGCATTTCTTCTGTCCATAAAATGTCATTAAAATCACATTGCCAAAGATAGCAGGCTGACATGTTTGACGTGAACGGCACCATCAGAAAGTCTGCAGAGACATTGTCCCTCCGTCATTCAATCCCTTCTTTCCCTCAGTCATAATTTGGTTGATGCATTTTGTCTTTGAGGGCTAATAATATAACCGACTTATCAATTATTCAGAATGACAGAACAACCCAAGAGCCAGACAGCTATCAGCCACTTAGACTAGAATTGCTGGTTAAAATGGGAAACTGTGGCTGTCAATTAGCATTAAAATACACGCACGCACGCACACACACATACACACACACACGCAGTGTAAAACTCTCATCCATAGAGGAAGTGGTTCAGCGTGGCACCAGCTGCTGCTGGGTAATGCTATGTTGCATTTCTGAAAATCTACAATTATATGCTTGCATATTGTCCTTTTTGCCTTTGTATGTTGTTTATTTCGTATTTTTCTTTCTTGATATTGACCTCGTGCGAACTGGAGTCTTCCTTTCTCTTTCTTGAACATTGAAGTATCCTTCTCAATGGGCCGAATTGTTCTCCTTTTCTGTTCCCCTTTTTTCCCGTCTCCGTTTTCTTCCAGCAGAGCCCGAAGAGAAGCAGAAGGAAATCCTAAACAACACCATCCCGGAGGGTAAAGACTCAGGTAACGCCCACGTCTCCACGTTGTTGTCAGTGTGCAGTCTGTCAATTTGCTGTGTCAGTGTTGATGTGCAATTCATGTGCACATTAGAATGTGAATGAGGTGTGATCTGTAATCATACTAGACTGTCTCCCGGTTTTTAGTGAAATATGTGGGAGGTTACCACGGCCTGTTGTCGGGGGTGACGGTGCGTCCCGGCAGCGTGGAGCCTCACAGTGTGGTGGAGTGTCTGTACGCCTGCAGGGAAGGCTTGGACTTCGGGGACCTGGAGACTCTGGGCTCCGGCATGAAGGTGATGCCACGTTGTAGAAAAACAATAAATCGTATTTGTAAACCTTATAGATGAAGACAATTAAACCCAATTTGTAGAAGCAATTACTATAATCAAATCTTCATTCAAATCACTTCAGACCAAACAATTTATCCTCATTTAGCTAATATTTGTGTCCTCAGATAAGGTGTTTCTTTTCATCACTTGTTCGATATCTACAAGTAGCAGATACATTCACAGATTAATTTAATATTTAATTTGTGGGTTCATAGTCCTACCCATTGCAGGGTAAGTATTGCATGCACATGATGTGTTCACAGGGGGGGAGGTCCAAATCTCATTCATCTTTGATGTGTTTAATTTGTAGTCAAGTCATGTTTCAATCATCATAGGAGCGTCCGCTTTGAACAACTATGAATTTATCCCTTAATTGCAACACAAAATGTTGGTATGCTGCCACATGTGTTTATAACCTCCTCTAGTGGCGGTTTGGTGTGTTTGAAGCACTTAAAACTATAAAAAGAATTGTCCAATGTTTATAAAGCAGATCAATAAGTCGGCTAATATTATGCTTTTGAAGTAGAATCCTTTCAAAAGAACTTTTATTTAATGGACAATGAAGGAGATTAACCTTTTCCAATGTTCTTCTGCGTAAACACTTCAATTTTGTCTTGAGCCACGTAACGCGATGCCTTCACGTGTACATTTATAGGAACGGGATTTTTCTTTTGTCTACGCAGGTCCATGTGAACCCCAGCCAGTCAGTGTTGGTGCTGGAGGGAGACGACATCGAGAGCTTTAATCGTGCAGTGCAGCAGGTCACCTACCGCAACTCTTTACGCTTCGCCACCCCCGGAGTCCGACCCCTCAAACTAACCACCTCGCTCAGGTACGTAAACACTGGGGTAACTAACGGTAGTTATGCGACTTTTGAGTGAAGGTCATTCTGTGAAGACGGGGATGCAGGCGGAGGGAAAGAGGGACATCATTATTGTCATTTATCACTGAACACCACAAATGATAGGACTTGAAATGAAATGATTCCTCAATTGAAGCGTCTCTTTCTCCCTCTGGACTCGGGGCCTTTGCTTTACTCCTTTGACATTGGACTCATCAAACATGAACCTTTGCCTCTGACGTGATAAGGACTGTGGTGGCAGGATGATTATCGAGGAGAATATGTCAAAGCAAGAGATAACACGGAATCTCTTTGCTCATTCAGTGATCTAGTTGCTTTTTGCTCTGACAGAGAAAACTAATTTAATTCTTTGTGTTTTTTACTGCAGTTGTTGATCAATTACATTCAAGAAATTCCTTTCCTTTTTAAAAACAATGTAATTCAACTCAATTGTATTTCTGTGGTTTGCATTATGTCAACTAATTACAATACATCAAACTATTGCCAAAAATTAGATCCCTAATGTCGGCAGACAGATTGATGATAGAGAGAATCCCCGACTCGGTGCATCGCTCTGAATCACCTGGCCGTGAGAATAAAAAGCACACACACACACACAGTTTCCGGGTCAGTGCTCAACCATGCTTAACAACTGTGAACTGGCTCTCCGGTTTTAACAGTCACTTTTAGCTGATGAAATATTAATTCACCTCAGGAAGTACAGTCTGGCACACATACCGTTTGGTATATTGTGTGTTAAAACCCGCTGCCTGCCGACAAATCAGATCTGGTCAAACTCTCAGGCAGGGCAGATATTCTCATCACTAACTTTCGTGACGGTTGTTGTTGTTGCGTGTTTGTAAGATTAAAATGACTAACAGGCCACAAGATGGTACTGCAGTTTTTTTTTGTTTTTTTTAGATTCAAGGTCACAGGCAGATGCTTTTTTCACTTGGTTTCTGATCAAGTGTCCCAGAGGTTGTTCTCTTCCTCCCTCTAGTGTGTTTTATTGCGTGTGTGAAGATTAGACTGATTTGAGGCCAGGAGTTGCCCAGATGGCTGAACAGCAGGCCCTTCTGGAGAGGCCGATAGAAGCAGCTGCTCACTCTGATAGTGGAAATGTAACACACACACACACATATAAACAACATGCTTAATCCCCTTTCAAATGGCACGCTGAACTATAGTGCAGATAAATGAATAGATAGGGAGCCGGTCATCGGCCTGATTTGCTTTACCATTCTGGCAGAAACATTTTATTTGACAACTATGGTTTAACATTTTTAAGTTTCATGCCAGAGTTTCCTACGGCAGTGGTGATATTATGGAACTAGATTGAGAAGACATTGCCCTGGAGTCAGATCTGTTAGTCCATCCCGGGCATGGTTCAGTCCAGTGGCATGAGAGAAATATCCAGGGATCACTAAAGTCAGTGGGACTTCTCATCTGGCCACCAGACTTTTATGGCAAAGTTGTCAAATAGTTGCAGATATATTTCAGTCTGCACCAAATTGGTGGTAACAAAAAATGTGCAAAGTCTCCCATCTTATTTTTTTCTCTCTCTCGACCGACATCGCACCCTGCCTTCGTCCCCGCCTTCGTCCCCGCCAGATGTTTCAACGAGGAGAGCTGCCTGTCCCTCAAGCAGCTGGAAGGATACCTAGTGGTTCTCCAGCCTGACGCCCCTCAGATCTCTCTCTCCGGGGTCGGCCCTCATCTGGCCCGTCCCGCCCCCGAGTTTGAGGGTCCCCGTGGTGTCCCCCTTTTCCCCGAGCTCCGGATCGTCTGTTCCTTGACTCATGCTGTCAACACGGCTGCACATGGGATGGAGGGAGGAGGTGAGTCACGGGTTAAACACCCTGTCTGGATTAGATTTTGAATATGAATCACAGCCCGTTCTCACTACTTCTAAGTGACTGTACATGGAAATGAATTGAAGAGACCATCTGTAATCTACATCTTTTGTTTCCTAAACTATCGTCTCTTAGCCCTGATGTCCGACGCTGTGGCTCACACTTTGGACGGCTGTGAGGTCCAACCACTGGGGGAGGAGCTAAACCCAGAGAGGGAGGAGCTTCTGGTGGACATGGATGTAGTGCGAGAGAGGGGACTGGAAATCATCAATACTACTGCTTATATTGCTATCACAGGTGCATTTTAAAGCTATAAAAAAAATATAAAAATTATTGTTATTGAATTATTGTACTGGTCAAAATAGACTCCTATTTACAATCCGAGCAGACGCAAGCAAACAGCCTTACAACTGATTTAAATATTTCCAAGGCCTAACACAAATGAAGTTGATACAATAATATATTGATATTATATATACAATATTAAGACGTTGATTTGGAAAATACCACAAGCAAAAAAACGTCACGCACAATTCAATGACATTTATAACAAATGATTGAAATCATTTCTGAATTAAATGTAGTTATCCCAGTCAGCCCCCAGCCTCCATAACACTCTTCTCCTTTTTTGTTTGCAGTTCTCACCTGAATACTAACTTTCTTTTCATTCTGCGCTCCCTCCAGGTGCCGAATCCATCTCTGTGTACGAGGACGTCCTTCGCTCAGTCCGCTACCGCCTGGCCAAAGGCTCAGCCCGCTTTGAGAGGCGGTTCCGCCTGTCCTGCTCTGAGATGAATGGCAGATACACCAGCAATGAGTTGACTCTGGAGGTGAAAGGATGGACAAATGTCTTGTGGATGGGAGCGTGAGCGCTCAGTCGAGACTTGGATTGTTTTGTTTCATGTTTTTCTCCTTTGTTTCTCTCGCCTCATTCATTCAGGTGAACTTCCTCCACTCTCTGGACAGTTTGTACCAACCATCCCATTTGTTGGCCTCCCAGCAGCAGTTTCTCCATCCATCCCACCACGCTGGAGAGCTGAGTGGACACACCCTGCCCAATCCACACCGCAACTCAGGTGACGTCCCGCTTTTGCGGTCAAGAACAGATATTATAAAGATATTATTATATATTATGATATTCTCATTCTATCCTCATGCCTCTCTCTACACACTGTTACATAAAAAATGTCCATGAGTGAAAGTATAACATTGGTAGAAACTTAAAAGGAAGAGGGGTGAAGTTTTATTTGACCCACTTCTTTAAATCAAGTTTGTGGGTCCACAAACAAATGCTGATAAAATAAAGTGATCGACTTAGCGTTCTCTTATATAGGAAAATTAGGTGGAATTTTCCAACAGCTGAAATGTCCTTAAGGACACTCGGGCTGGACAAAAAAAACAAAGGAAAAAAGGCTGTGATTACTCTCAGAGGTAATAATGCATTTGTTGGAGATATATTTAGTGATGGATTAATACCATCAATTGGTCTACAATAATGAAACAGTATTCAATCAGGTCATTGTGGTATTTGAATAACTTGTCAACAATAAGACCACATATAAAACACTTGATTTATAGTTTAGATCTAGATTATTTGGTCACTCATAATGATCACTTGTTGTGTTACAGTAGTGCCAGGAGCAGCCACAGTCATCATAATGGTGTGTGTGGGTTTCCTGGTTGTCATGGTGATCCTCGGTGTTTTCCGAATTCGCTCCATCCATCGCCGCGTTGACGGTGCCGGGGGCGAGGCCAAGGAGGGTACCAGCCAATGGGACGACTCTGCCCTCACCATCATTGTGAACCCCATGGAGGTAAAAAAAAAAAAATCAAAACAGATGAGTTATTGCTGCAATGGTGATAAATGACGGCACCTGTTGATGCTCCTGTTTTCATCCACAAATCGCTCTCTCTCACAGTCCTATGAGTCCCGTATGGGAATCTCTGCGGACACAGAGGGGGAAGAGGAGGAGGAGGAGGAAGAAGAGGAGGTAGCAGAGTCACCCGAAAACGCTAGCGATGACCAGCGAATCATTATAAAGAAGGAGGGGAGGGACGGCAACGCCCGCCGCTACTGAGCCACACAAATCTCTGCCCCAGTTCTCATGGAAACCACCAACCGGCTCACACACTCCACCACTTTTAATATCAACAACCGCTGACACTACTAGTATAAGGAATGTATGCTTACAAACACTAGACACAACACAGTCACTGTAATAACACCTCTTGACACTCAACGCCATATGTGACCTATAGCTGACAACGGGCAGTTGTTCTCCACCTAAATGTTCAATGGCACAATGTATACATTTAATGTAATTTATCCACCTGAGCAAACCCCACCAAAATTGTATGTGGTGCACCAGTTCTCAATCACAAGGTGGTTTTGTGTCTGTATAGTGTAATACTGATTGAATGACACTGGTTTTTGTTTTTAAAAGAAAAAGATTGTACTCTATCTTTTGTTATTAAACCCAGAACGAAATCGCCACAATATGAATACAAGAACAATCTGCAACACGCAGGCCTTGAATTTGATGAGTAGGCAAAGACATGATCCTTGATCCGACACGTCGCTTACAAGACTCGAGAAGTCTCGCACAAGCTATTTTCTTCGTCTTTGCATCCTCTCTCAACGCGTTCCTCGAACATCGTTAACCACAGGGTGAAGACAGTGAGGTCACTCTAAAAGATTTAAAAAAAAACATTATGCTTGCAGGTATTTTTCTTTTGGTATTGTGACTATTTTTAGCGCTTCAGCAATTTTATTGTGAGGCTGATGATATAATAACGTTTTGAGGACCACCAACCATTCACCTCACTATTTACGCAAGTTGCTACGTAAGCAATACACTCTACGGTAAACCTGGTCAAAACCCCTGATCCCCCTCCCACAGTGACCACTGGAATGTCTCTAAATGACTCTCACTGCACCGGGTCACTCACTGCACACTGCTCTTACAATAACTGCAAGACGTCACATGCAATCACACACAAAGACACACACATACACACTCCATAGTGCTACCCCTGCTGTTTCCAGAATGTCAGCTCAGCTTGGGCAGTTTTGATTGTATTGATTGTAATGAATTTTCTGTACATACAATGATGAATATTATATTATCGTTATTACTGTAATTCTTGCAGCCACTCTTCTTCTGCACATTTTGAGAGGGAGCAGATTATAATTTACCTTTTCCATTTGAATTATCACCTCTTCAGCATCAGATAACAGTATGATAAGGGTACTAATAATAATGGTAGTAGTGATACGGATGATAATCTTTGGCTTGAGTGTCTTTTAATTTGTGTGTAATATCGTTGTAATTTAAGGACTTGTCAATATCTGGATCACTGAAAAAGGAAGGCACATTGTTGTGATACTTAGATATGTCTCACTCATTTAATCTTTAATACATTTCAAAACTGAACCTTTAATTGCTTTTTTATTTCCGTCCATCTGGTATATTTGGGTTAATGAATGTACAACTGTGTGATTTTCCTCCCCTCCCCTCTTCCTCCCTGTCTTTCTCTCTCACCTCTCCCTCACTCTCCCTCCGTGTCTCTTGCTGTCTGTCTGTGAAGCCTATCAATGTGCAGTGCTAAACCTGTCAGTAAATAAAGCCTGTCGTTTTTGAGTGTGATGTTAAGAAGGAATACACATTGCATTGATTAATAACTTATATTATTACTGTTACTATCGGAACATTACCTATAATTATTGATACAATGATGACATGGATAATGCTGACTAATTGTTATTGAGAACTGTCAGAAAACATTGCAAAATTCATAATAAAAACACTATGACGTCTCCACGAGAGAGCTTTTTTGTTAGAGTAGATACTGAAATAACACTCTTATTTTGTAAAACAGTATTTTTAAATTCAACTTCATATATGAAAAAAACTCGAAAAATCACATATTTTTAAAATAATAAATATGTTGATATCTATTTTATTATGATTGAGCAATTAATTATTTTACTGTTACAATTTCTAACCATGCGGTCTCTGCTAGTCCAATAGAACTAACTATTGCACATGAGTAAACTTTTAAGAATTGTTTTTAACTAGGTTTTTAATTCCTACTTTATATATCTACTTAAATTTCAATCAGATTTCATTGTACTGCGCAACATTATCCGACAGCTATAGTTAATTCGTTCTTATACATATTTGTGTACAAAAATAACTTTGTACTTTGTACTGGATTCCAGTGTCTATAATCAATAAAACACTTGCAAAGGGGCCACGGCACTTCAAGTTGTTTGACTTTAATTTATGTGAAATGCCTTTAACCAGTTTCTATTATACACATCGTATAAGTATACAGACCATAAAGAAAACCTAGATTTCACTGCACAAATAAAAGTGTTTATAAACGTGGACTCTCCTGCGCAATTTACGCTTTACGTAAAACCCACGTCGTCACCTTCTGTTTATTAACTCAAGCCGGGCCGTCTCTTTACGTAAACCGGTTTGAGAATACCAAACCCACCGTGACGCTACGACACAGTGCTAGCGATCGGTGAAGGGTTCCGTGGGTCATGGACGAGGAAGGTAAATAAAAGCGAAGCGCTGAACAACACGCTGCGGTTGGGTTCACTCTGCGGCAACTTTTTTTTTAACGTTACGGTTGGAGAAGACGTGCCGGAGAAGACCGCAGAGGAACGGAGAGGAGGGACTGGTCGGTTGGGCTCCAGCAGCAGGTCGGCGGTGAGATGAACACCACGCTACCCGTCTATTTACGCCTCTCCGGCCGCACACAACGGGGATGAGCTCAGCGCCGCGGCTAGCTTGCGTTAGCTAACGCTAGCTACACTCGCTGCTGTTGAAAGACCACACGGACCGTTTGGTGCTTTGAAGAAGAAAAAAAACAACGTCTGTTGGATTCGCCATTTAATGAGCAGCACGTGTGCTGTATTACAAGAGATAACGCGAGGAACATTTACGAGGCTGACGCTGTTTCTGAGTGAAGCCCCAGTTAGCATCGGGCAAAAACAATGGGATCGGGCTGCTCCATATCAGTGAACTGGTTTGACACATGACAGCAGTTTGACAATCAAAATCAACTGACTGTTAGTTTCTTGCATTGGTTTGTTTCCACAACGCCACAGTGGAATATTCGTCTATAACTGAATCAGTATTTCACAATAAAAGCGGGACATATGGAACTGTGCAGGGACGCAAACATACACGCCTTCTTCCAGGGTGAATGCACCCAGTAGCAGGCTTACGATATGGAACTGTGAAGTGCTCAAATGATGTGTCACAGTGTCCTCTGTCACACTGAGCGTATTAATATCTTTGTTCAATCCTCTTACTTCGACCCTAATCACCATAAAGTACATCTCTTTGAATAAGTAGGAATGCGTCGCTCTTAAATCTGTTCGTCTAAGACGTGTCATTGATAAGTAGTAGTTCACCTGTCGCGTGGACTTTTTAATATATTTTTTATATAGTGTTTTTGGCTCATCATTGCTGCAGTTAAATAGAGTGAAGTGGACAAGATGGGCAATTCCATTTATATTCCTGATAGTTAATTATGGAAAGTGTAATCACAATGTGTCCCCCTCCTGTGGGGGTTGTAGAAGTTGAGCAGGCCAGCTTGTACAACAGTTTGTCATCTGCTCATCCTGGATAAAGGTCGACAGCGTTGTGTCCTCTATCCTGGGTACTTATTCTGATCAGGGCATGAATATTGGGACTGTAGTCTTGTCATAAAGTATTTGGTTATTCTTTTGCTTTTTCAGGATCAGGTGAGTGACCCTCGTGGGGAAATAGGGACAAACTAGAATTGTATTTCTATATCATTTTGATTGTCTCATTTGTGGTTATCTTATAAATGAGTGTAGAGATACCAAAATGTTGAGTAATTTATGCAATATCTTAATTGAAAATGTATACTGGTGGTTGTGGCTTAATTCTTTATTTCAAGTCCTTAGTGTAGAGTAAGTGTCAACAAAAGTGCACAACAACTTAATCCAAAACCAGGACTAAAATTAATTTTCCTCAAAGGGTTTTGCAATTTGTAAACCTGCGAAATCCTCTCTCACCCCCCCCCCCAAAGAATACTTTTCAAAGGGATAAAAAAATAACTTTTTTTACTTGACAATTTTTTATATTCGGTGTGTGTAATATATAATAACATATTTCTTTCATTCGTACCAAAAAAGTACTTTGTTCCAATACCCAGCTTTATTATTAGAGTAATAATCGTCTGTGATTTTGTATGTAACCATTTGGAGATAATTGCATTTTGTTGTTGCACGAACTGAATTGCATGCCAGCTGATGGAAATATGCAGTGAATGGCTGTGCCTGGCGGGCCATCATGTCCACATTATTAACGGTTCATTCTAAGCCAGGAAACACCACGGAAAACAGCAGATGGAGTCTGGTTTTGGTTACGTAACTTTCTGTACTGTGTGGACACGTTGAACAATTTAAATATCTACAAAAATGGTATTCACTTTGGCTGAGTTGTCTGAAGATGATTCTGTTAACTTTTCTAAACACATGTGGAATATTTTGCAGATTGTCCAAACACAAATTGAGTAATTCATCTGTTCTTTCTCTTCTCAGTTCTCAGGTAGTCGGATTGGGTTTGCCTCATCCTCGAGTTGCCATGGCGATGCGGGATTTGGTGGAGGCAGAATGTGGGGGAGCCAATCCCCTCATGAAGTTGACCAGTCACATGACCAAGGAAGGGGGGGCATGGCGGCACCACTCAACACCTACAGTGAGTAATTTGCACATAACCATTAATACGTTGAATAGTTGAACTTCTCAGCCAGATAGATTCCAACAAAGAACACACATTTCAGTTGTATCATGAAATGCCTGTTGGACGACAGACATGTAACCAGTTGTTCTCTTACCTCGTTATTTGCTTATTGTTTTCTCAGATTCCTCCCGCTCCCATTGAAATTGCAACTGAAGAAGAGGTCAGCGTTTAAGTTTGATTATGTATTCTGCATATTATTTTGACTACGATACTTTACAATATGTACTCTATATATGTATTCTATGCCTCTGAAGCAATTTTAGGGGTGTAACGCTTGTGTATACTGGCTGTAATTACCTAATGTAGTAAAATAAGGTTTTCAATTTTGTCACAGCTGGTGAATGAGTTCCTTCAGGCTCCCCCCCGCCCCCCACACACATTTGACATGGGTCAGCTGTTGGAGGAAATGCAGCAGATTGACCAGCAGAGCTACAGACAAGCTCCACAGAGAGGTGCACTTGATTATTCTTTCTTCTGTATTTTGCATACCGTTTTGGGGTGTTTTTGTCAGAAAGGTTTTTAGATGTTTCAAGCACCACATATCTCCACCTCATAGCTCCAGATGTGGCAGCGTTGGCCCTCTCTGGCGATTGGACGGAGGAGTTCATCTCCGGTCCTGACTCTGCCTCCGCACCAGGAATCATCGCTCTTGGTGATGCAGCCGATGCTGATTGGACAAAAGAATTTATTGCAGAGGCTGCAGGTATTTTGAATTTGTTATAGTTTAATTTTGCACTGCCATGTTTGACTCTGGACATGTAATTTGCCAAATGAAGCCAAGTTCACACTGCACAACATTCAAGTTGTCAAACCATTTTACTGTTCACACACATACGAACGACAGGGGCTCAAAAGCCTTCCTCTGGACACCTGAAGGAGGTCTTGCATATGAGAAATGACGCAGGCCTAGCGCAGTCATGGTTGATGATGTTGTCGTTGGCACACATGTACTCTATTGAACTTTTTCCCTTTTCATGTAGATCCCTCGTTTTCTCTGTGGTGGGCTACAGGCAAGGCGCCCTTTCTCCCCGTTTTTTTCCCTCAACCCGTGTCTTAAACTCCCCGACAAGTCCAAATTTCTAGCATGCAAAATCTGGAATGTGTGTAAGCGCCAAACAACACAGATTTGCCTCTGATGTGGGGATTTTGTCCAGGAGCTTGTAAACCTGTCGCACAGTGGAAAATAAGAGCCAAAGTAGTGCAGTGTGAACAAGACATGTTTCTGGAGTCATCATCATTAGTATGTCAGATTTCATTAATCTTCATTGACATCAGAGAAAACCTTCCTCCGCTAAATCCTTTGGTTTTTGAGTTATTTTTTAGTGCCTTTTATGTTCCTTTCCACTGTGTTTTTCTTCCCTTTTTTCACTTCTCTGTTCCAGATCCCGGTCGCTGGGCGGAGGAGTATCTGGAGCAGTCAGAGGAGAAGTTGTGGCTGGGAGACCTGGGAGACCAGGAGAAGGAATGGTTAGAACAGGGAGGGAAGGAAGGAGAGAGCGACTCTGTTGAATTTCAGTTTGTCAGACTTTTAGCTTTGTGTTCGTGTTTCTGATGTCTAATCTTCAACATAGTGCACTGATCTCAAAAAGACTCACCAGTCTGAATGAAGTTGTTCCTACCTCCATAAGCTCAATGAAACCGAACGGTTGCCTCTGATGGTATCGCTTGTTACAGTTTGATTAATATTTGCTTTTTAATGCGATAGGACAAAGGAGTACCAACCAGGGGAGGAGCTGAAGCAGACAGCCAATGAGCTTGTCTCAAAAATTGAAGACCCCAAGTTACAAAACACTGAGGTGAGCAGTGTGTTCCTGTGTGTCACTCATTCATTGCATCACTTCTCTTATCACCATATCCTTTCGCCTTTTCTTTTACACTTTGGTAAAGAACTTCCTCGGGGAGCATAGTTTATTGGTAGAGCTGATGACTTAAGTTTCATTTTGTTGTTTTCAAGGTCATTGCCTTAGTTTGGATAGAACATTATTGGTTTGGAACGGAATATACATCTGACAGAATGGTAATAGTAAAATGCATTTTGGTTCTCATTTACTTATTTTTTTCGTTGTTGTGTAGTTTCTGCGATTCATTAGGCAGATTGGCGAGGGCAGTGTGACAGTGGAGAGCAGAACAGACAAACAGCTCAAAGATAATGCTCAGGCCGCGGAGGCTCAGAACTGGGCCTCCAACCTAAACCAGGTACGAGTCACTGCCCACTGAGGAGGGGGTTGGTTGCCACTTGGAACACATTGGGGAGGCACAGTGGTTCGCCATTGCACAGCATAGACTATGCCTTATGACTCATCACCCCAGTATCTGATGCAGAGTAACATTTTCCACTAATGTAACCAAAAGCAGCCGCTACACTGAAATACGAAGCTCCACGCTGCAGAACATTGTAAATGGATTTTGTTCAGCAGTGAGAGGACTCTTATGACAATCTGCTTCTTCTCTTCTGCATTAAGTCTTGTGTACAATCAGGCTGGTTATTCCCACTTTGTCCAAGTTTTACTTCCTCTTGATTTTACTGAGGTTGAGAGTAATAACTTGGACTTCATCCAATTCAGGCAGGAAAAGATTTTGGATTTTTAACACATTTTCCCTATTTTATACAACTATAGATGTGTATTTTTGCCAAGAGTTATACTCATTATTTTCTATAAAAAGACAATTTCAACCTTTCTTTTTTTTACCGTTCCTACCTTTCTTTCTATGTTTTTGTCCTGGGTGTAAAGGGCGTCCATATTATTTTGTGTGCGTGTGTAGTGGTCAGTTTTGGATGAATATCTAATCATCATGGCTCCATTGTACTTATTTTCTGTCATGTACTTTTCCCATCTTTTAACCTGTCCTCAAACTCTCTGCTTGCCATTCTCTCAATTAACCACCACCATGTATCTATTACCACCTAAATACCTCCTACTCCGCCCACTCCGCCATCCTAAAAACAAAAAAAAACCTCCAACAAATTGCCTCCTCCTTATTACATCTTCCCCACCCATTCCCCACTGCCAACCCTCCTCGCCTCATGCCATAGTTCCTGACGGAGACGGGGGGAGGGAGTCTTCCCCTGGAAGCCCCAGAGAGGAATGAGAAGATTGAGAAAGTTAAAGCTAGACAAGCACAGCAGTGGGCCAAGGTCATCAGGCAGGTAGGACCTCTGTGGTCGTGGCAGAGACAGGTTTTTATTTTTATTTTTAGAGATTAGTCTTTTCCCACATAGAAACGGTAAGATTCACTCAGCGATTTATTGTTTTGTTACTGCTGAGTGATCAGGTTAATTTACCGGAGATCTTTTTTTTAATATTCTTTCCATTCACACCCTCTCCTGTTGTAATGTCCTCATCATCATCAGCTCTAATAAATACCTTTTTAGCCAGCCCGTGCATTCTCTGGTCAACCGCTGTCATTGTTCCTCGTTGTTCTTCAGGTGTCACAGGACTCTGCTGAAGCCTGGGTAGATGAGTTTGCCACATCAGGACCAGACTTCCAACAAGCCAAAGCTGCAGTGGAGGTGAGACTAAAGCTAAAGTACTGGATAGTAAATGGTAGCGGTGGTAACCGAGAGGTTAAAGCACTTTGTCCAAAAAACAAACCACTTTCTCCTTTAACTTAGTTGTGCTACGGAACCCTGTCAATACCTTCTTGTCTGTTCCTTGGAAAAGTGAAGGTCAAATGTGTCTATATCACAGGATGATGTATGATGTGCATCCGTCTCTTTGTCAGAGCGATGTGGACTTCTGGGAGAAGCTGCAGCAGGAGTGGGAGGAGATGGCCAAGAGGGACGCAGAGAGCCACCCATGGCTGTCCGACTTCGATCAACTGCTCAGCTCGTCCTACGACAAGGTAGCTATCAACTGGCTGAGGACAGTGTACATGGTTGAGGAGCATTTCCATGTATTGTCGTCTGCATTATCCTATTTCATATAGAAATCATCATTTCTCAATGTCTTGTGTTTGTCCCAGGGCTATCAATTTGAAGAGGACAACCCCTATTTATCCAACCCTGACCCTTTGTCAGAGGGAGTGAAGAGGATGGAGGCGGGAGACATCCCTGGTGCTGTACGCTTCTTTGAAAGTGCCGTACAGAGAGAACCAGAGAACCAGCTGGTGAGACTTTAAAAGCATGTAAAAAACAATCCATAAAGCCTTCTTACTTGTTATGGAACTCACGTATGTCTCCCCACAGAGGGCAGTTGTAATAACGCTGTGGCATGTGTGCATTTGTCTTTATTAAATTGCAGGCGTGGCAATATCTGGGAACATGTCAGGCAGAGAACGAGCAGGAATTTGCCGCCATCAGCGCCCTCCGCAGGTTGGCTATGAGAATTGCATAATGCTCATTATTTTAAGTTCAGTTTTTTTTATATACATAATTGGCAGACATTGTTTATAAAGTACACATTTTAAAACACTATGGGTGCTCAATCAAAGTTTTTATTGGGTGTAGGAAAGCTCTTTTTTGTGTAAACCTCCACAACAAACCTTAAATGGTTGCATAAAAACGGAATAAGTCTAAATAAGGATATAGATCCCATCTTTCTGCTCAGATTGTAATGGTAAGAATGAGGTCTTTTCATTTATCATTTGACCATAGTCAAACATTTACTTTCTCAACTCAAAGCACGTTGTCCTTTTTTCCTTTTTATTCTTTCCTCAGATGTATAGAGCTGAAGAACGACAACCTGACCGCTCTGATGTCGCTGGCTGTCAGTTTTACTAACGAATCGCTGCACAGGCAGGCCTGTGAGACGCTTCGTGATTGGCTGAAGCACAACCCAAAATACCGTTCTGTGTGGGAACAAAATGAGGGTGAAAGCCGCCAGGAAGGTGCCAGAGAGAAGGAGAAGGAGAGGGAAAGGGAGAAGGAGAGGTTCGGCTCACTGCTTCCAGAGTGAGTATAACACATGTGCGATTCATTGATTTAAGGTTTTTCACACATTTTTATCCCTTTTAACACTTTTTTCCCCCCTGCACAGATCTTTGTTTACAGATGTTCAGTCACTGTTCCTGCAAGCTGCCAACTCCGACCCCGCCCAGGTGGACCCCCAGCTGCAGTGTGGTCTGGGAGTTCTCTTCAACCTCAGCGGGGAGTACGACAAGGCCGTGGACTGTTTCAGCGCCGCTCTGTCCGTCACACCGCAGGTCGGTGTTGAATGTGGAAGCCGGTGGTTGAGACGCTACAGTACGTATTCACACTGCATTTATCTCTGAGCGCCCTTTCATTTTATTTTTCTTCTTCCCGCTCCATCAGGACTACCTGCTGTGGAATAAGTTGGGGGCCACCCTCGCCAATGGAAGCCGGTCGGAGGAGGCCGTGGCCGCATACAGGAGAGCTCTGGAGCTGCAGCCCGGTTTCATTCGCAGTCGCTACAACTTGGGAATCAGCTGCGTCAACTTAGGGGCTCACAGGTGAAGGATACATTCTTTGGTTATTAGATTCATGTTTTGCTTTGAAACGGGTAATTTTAACAATTTAACAACAGTTTTTAAGCTAACCCTGTTAATCTGGGTTAAATTCAAATTCAATACCAGCAAATCATCTCTGCTACTTTTTAATACGACTTGATATTTGATATCTTATCTTTTACATCTTGGCTTTCCCTCATCAGGGAGGCGGTTGAGCACTTCCTGGAAGCTCTGTCTCTTCAACGCCAGGCCGCCGGGGACGGAGCGAGAGCTGCGAGGGGACCTGGAGGTGCGGCGGCCACCATGATGTCCGACAACATCTGGTCCACCTTACGCATGGCTCTCAGCATGATGGGAGAGAGCCCTCTGTACGCTGCGGCAGACCGCCGGGACTTGGACACGTTGCTGGCTCACTTCTCCCAGAGAGAGGTGGGCGGGGGGACGGAATGAGGATCGGCCAGGGGGGGGCTTATTGAGTGTGAGTGTGTTTTGCTGGGGGGTAAATGTCCAGGGGACAAGGAAAGGGAATGAAGGAGAGCAGTAACGGTTACAGAGAAACCGAAGAGGAAGACACTGCAAATTACCCACCAACCCAGACTTCATCTTGTGGTCATGTGACCTCTATCAAACATTGCAGTATTATTCTCTCCCTGGAAGACGCGGTCAGCAACAATACAGTCACTTCACTGTATTTTACATGTTTGACAGTCCTCATATTTCAGCTTATTCTGTTGATCTGCAAAACTGGGTTCACCTTTGCCGTTGATATAAAATAATTTGTACTCTGTTAAGAATAATGATTGATGCTTTGTGGGAAGTTTATTATTAAACTCACGCTCAGTCTTCTTTATAGCAGGGTTTAGGTTGGAAGTGTATACTCGCTACGGTTAAGTAGATTAAAGCTACAATATTGAAAGAGTATTGCTTTTTATCTAAAGTGCTCCCGGCGTTAGGCCGGTCCAGAGTCCCAAAACTAATCTGAAGTGCAACAGCGGCTTGTTTTACTGTTATTTTTTTAATACGTTATTTAATTTTTTTTTGTAATTGTCAACCAGGATAGTAAACTGACAACCACTAGGACTTTTATGGTATGGTGTGTCTGTGTGCGTGCGTGCGCGTGTGTGTGTGTGTTGGACTGTGTGCGGGATTCAATTGGGTACAACTGATAATAAGGTCATAAAATTGTACTATCATTGACAATGATTTCTCTGGGCTCCTCCCTTCTCTAAGCTCTTTTTCATATCGCTCTTGTAAAACTATTTTCTTTGTTGTAAAATAATGCTAAATGCCATATTGTGTGTTTGTAACATAATTGTTGCACTATAATTGTGTTCAGGCTAGTTGTATCCTGACTGCAATGTTTAATATAATATTCAGCAATAAAGCTTTGATTCCAATAATCTGTCACTTATTTTTCCTGAAATGAACAAAGTGGATGACACAAAAAGCTGAAAAGAATGAATGAAAATAAAATGATAATGTAATCAGGATATTAATATAATAAAATAAGCCTTTTATTTAAAGCTGTACCTTTTTCAATTGGAGCTGATAATGAATCCTTAATTCATTTTTTTTTATATCACTATGTTTATATATAGTCTGGGGTGTGCCACCACTCATTGTTCTGAAGTTTAATTCAAAAACATTTTTTTTAAATGCATATATCTGTGGCAAATTCCTGAAAAAACTGGTTTCCTCCAGTTGTTCCATTCCTCCAAACAAGTCCCATTTTATTTAATGTGGAAATATGGTGTTGCATGCACCGCCAGACATTAAAACACCAGTATCAAAGTATTTTGGAAAAATGATTATAATAAATACAATCATGTATTTATTATTGTAAATAAAAACTATACTATACTAAAACAGTAAAAGTATAATTATTATATGAACACTCAGCCTTCATATTGACTATAATTCCGCAAATAATGTAGAAAAATCTAGGCATGATATATCATTGTTGTCCCTGATTTCACTGACAAGTCTACTTCATATTTGATTTTTTACGAGGCAGTTTGGGGCACGTTTCAGCTGCAACGTAACAATTTATTTTCACCCGTCATGTGACAAAAACAAAGCACGCATTCATTTGAAATTTGAAATGAGCTATCTGCTAGATACCACGCCCATATCTACAGCAATCCACTCTACGCCAATCAGCGTCGGGGAGGTGGGGAGAAGGCCGACGTTGATTGGTTCGTTCAAAAATAACAGCCACACTACCCCAACATTTAAATCTTTTTAAACTGCCTTTCGCCTGTTTACAGAATAAGTGAAAAGGTCCTTCGACACGACTGACACGATCTTCGTCTCGTATAAGGTAAGCCAGAGACTATTTTCCAAACTGTACTTTTGTTAACACTTACAAATGTGTGACCGCTAACCTACTATCACTAAAGTACAGTTAAGTTAACGTTGCAAATGATCATAAGAAATGACTCTACATAAATGGAAAGCTCACGCTGATTGACCTTAGCTTAGCTAACTTTAGCCATTCGTTAACGTGTTCCCAAATCTTTTTAGTTTTTATTATCTTAGCAAATGTCCACTTCAAAGTAATCCTATTTATCAAGTCATTTTTGTATCTTGTACAGGCACCCACTAGCATTAGTTAGTTTAAAAAAAAGCTTTTTATTTAAAAAATACTTTATATATGATGTTTATGCTCAGTATTCAAAGCTAGTGTACTGTGCTTTATACTTGGATTGTCTTTTGTTCCCAAAAGCCTTTTTTAGAGGTACTGTTAAGTTTAACATATTGCTCTGGTAGACTTCAAACGTTTATTTTATGTCTCATTCCCCTTGTGAACCAGATAAATTAGCGCCATGGGGTCCACTGAGAGTAAGATGGTGTCACCAACAAAACCAGAACCAGCAATCAAAAACCACCGGGTCACCGATCTGATCGATCCACGCTCTCCTTCCACAGTAATTGATCGTACGCCCATTCAGGTGGGTTATGTGGATAACTGGCTTTAAAAACTATAACTGGTGTTGAACAGGTTTAACAATCTAAATATTTTCCCTAGATCGATGGTCGTGTTGCTAAAACTGAGTGTCCTCCGGCATTAATTGATCCACGCTCACCCACCGTTGGCGTCAGCCGCACCCCGGTCAGAGAAGTCATGAGAGGTAACCAGCTGGTTTACCTTTAACGTTCAGCGTGACTTTTGTCCTCTGCAATATGTCCTTTAACTTAATGTTTTTGCATTTTCCCCTACAGCAACAGTTGGGTCCTTTGCTCGCCGCCTGGGCTTGTTTTTGCACAATGAGAGCGAAGGAAAACTCCCCAAAGCCCCCCAGAAAAGCTTCAGTGACGCCGTGGAGGAGGTGGTCTTGGAAGAGGAGAACGAGGAGCTGGCTTCTGCTGAGCCCCTCCTGATTCTGCAGGCCTCCGACAACACGGCCCCCTCAAACGGGCATGCTAACCTCCTGGCCACCCTTGTCCAGGCCCCTGTGGGTGACTCGAGCCCCTTTGTGCTTTACGAGAAGCCCCAATTTGACGTGGAATTAGAAACTGAGGTAGACGTCAGCCTGGAGGAGGCTGAAGAAGCGAGAGAGTCTCCTCTTCACAAGCGGCTGAGCATGAGTTTGATAACCTGCCATGAGGGGGAAACCTCATCCCAGATCTTGGCCGAGGTGCACCATGACAGCGCTTCGTCCCCAGTGCCTGGTGCAGGAGCGGAGCGAGTCGGGGGCGGTGCCGATCCTTCGTGTGCCCTTACCTCAATCACTGTTGAGCCAGAGTCCCCCGACGAGCCGTCCCTTCCTGCCGATTCAGATGGTTCCCCGGCTCCGGTGTCCCCCGCACGCTCAGACAAAGCCGAGCCAGAAGAAACCGAAGAGCTCCCTGAAGAATCTGCTTCACCTCCCGCACCAGAGCCGCCGAGTGTCCCAAGCCCCGAGAAGCCGCAGCCCAGCACCGGCATCCGCTGTCCCACCTTTGACCCAAAGAGCCCCAGTCAGGTGGTGTTCAAGCCGCAGTGGTTGGGGAAAGGTTTTGGCGCCAGTGGGCTCAGAGCTAGAGGAGTGCAGGGGGGAAAAGGAGGCTCCTCGCCTCTTGCCGTCCGCGTGGCCGTGAAGAAAGTTACCAACGAGAACAAGCGCCGGTCTGGAAAACTAAAGCAGAAAGGTGTGTACACGGTTTTTGTTTTTTTGCGGGGGTGGGGGGGGGGGCTTCTTATCTATGCTTACAAGATGTCGTTGGTTGACGTTTACTTTTCTTCTCAGGTACGGAAGGTCGCTCCCCACTACAGATGCTTAAGGGGACCAACTCACCCCGGGAACAACGTCCTCAGGTATTGTTTTTACAAACAGGCACTCGCCGCTGGTGACGTCTACGCTCCTTATACACTGAAACCTGCAAATTCCAACCTGTATCTGCTTGTGACGTTGATTTTTTTCCTTAAGTGAATTCTACCAAAAGTTGCTGAGGTAACCGTACGTGTCTTCCCTACTTTCCAGACAAAGCTGAAGGTGTCCAACCCAGATAAGCAGAGACTCGGACAGATTGACCGCAGGGTGCTTGCGGTGTCTTTGGATAAGGAGAACAGATGATTCACTGCGACGTGTGCTGAATCTTGCCTCGCTTTTATATCTTTTAAAACCTGCTTTTATGTGTACAGCTTTCTTTTATTTTTGTCCTGTGTATGTACGTTTTTATTTCTGCCTTTTTTCCTATTCTGTTTTTACCTTGTAAATATAAATAAAATTATTTGCATTGATACTTTGGCTTTAATTATTATGTCTAATAAATTCTGCTATTTATTTGCTTTCCAATTTTTAGCAAGATACTTTTATATCTTTCATTTCTTAAAAAAATTGTAAATCATTTCAAACCGAATAAAGGCTCAACACTAAATATTATTTTTGTAAGAAATGTATTCAACATTTTCTATGAAACATCCATTTGTTTCACATGCCTTGGCAATTATTTGAATTTTAGATAGTAACGGAATTTTTAAGTTGAGCCTTCATGGACTTCAAGTACTGAAGATTCTTCTGACAAAGTGAACTTCAGTATTGCTGAATAATAATACACTCCATATGCAGTGGGATTTAAAAATGGACATTTCATCAATAAAACCAGTTCTGTAAGAAATCAACAGTGCGACATGTAATGCAGAATCTCATGTTTATTGGACACTCTTTGAGAATTGAAGCATTTGCACAGCGCGTATCCACTGCTGGAAAAGAGGCCGTCCAAACTCTGATCTCTATTTTCTGTATGTACACAAACTGTCCTCGAGGTTCATCTTGTACCACGCAGGGGAAAAAGGAAGCGGTCTCATTCAGATGTTTTGCTCATATGCACAAAATATCTGATCTCATTCATGTAACACTCGTACAAATCGTCCTCTAGTCCCGAGACAAATGAGCTTATCTTTTTTGTGAGTGTTTAGTGAACTGTGAAAAACATTTTTATTATCCCATTTCTCAGTGCAGCAGTTTGCCCAAAGCACTTCTCAGGTCTAGCTACAAGGGAAGGGGGCGAGACCCCAAATCCTGGTAAGTATTGTCCATCAAGCACATACAAAACAACTCAACACTATTTTAAACATCTGCAAACTAGCACTCTATTTTAATTAAAGTTAGAAAATGAAAAGATAAGTAAATGTAAGCATTTAGGGAATCTACCAAAACTAAGAACGAACAGTCTGAAACAAAAACAACGCAAATGCTTATGTTATTCATATGACATAACTTGTGCTTTGATATCAAACACAGCATATTAGTATAGCTAGAGTGATCCTTCACAGGCTGTAACATGACACGTTTAATTCGGCCTCGTCCAGCATGCTGTTATTTCCATTTGGCAATTGTCCTCATAGGGGGACCTCTGAATTGCTGCGATGAATGTGCATATGTTATGTTTTTATTTCATCCTCAATGTCATAAACTACTAAAAGGAACAATCTTTTACTGAGGCCCCACGCCTTGTCCCACCCCTAGATTCCCACATAACGTGAGAAGAAGGGTGAGACCGTGATGTGAGATCACAACCCCCCCTCCAACATTAGATGGTCTAGGAGCTCTTGGCACGATTAAAATACCCTCTTCTCACCATATGCCGCTGCCCCCCCCACCCACCCCCCACCCCAAAACCCCCAAACCCCTGTTTCTATATTCTTCACTTTCTACCAGGTCGATAATTACTGCTCTCTTTCCGCTCGCTGGTGAGAAGCGGCCTCAGTTCCATATCTTGAGGAAGCTGTCCCAGGATCCCGTGCAGCACGCCATCCCGTCTGAGGACACCCCGATACAGCTCACTCTGTTGTCATGACCAGCCAGGACCCCTGAACCACGGCACAGAAGAACATGTCATGATGTGAACTCAGCAAAGAACCAATGAAAAAGGCCACCGACTTGAACCAGATGTCAGAAGTTCATCATTGGAGTTGTGAAATTCTTTGGAATTGGTCTCTAAAACCCCTTAACGTCTGTGTGTTCCACCTGCACTTACCCACTCTCTCCGATTTCAGTGTGTCCCAGATGTTGACGTTGAAGTCGTCATAGCCAGCCAGTATCAGGCGTCCAGACAGGGAGGGGGCGAGGGAGGTGACCCCACACATGATGCTGGAGTCCTGGTAGGTGATCAGGTCCTGGTCAGCTCGCAGGTCGTGCAGTTTACACGTGGCGTCATCCGAGCCCGTTATCACTGCGTTGCCATTGGGGAAGAACTGGGAGAAGGACAGCTGGTGAGAAACTAGGCCTCCATTGAACTCTGATGAAGAAGAGAGAGGGAAATCTTCCTCATCCTCACCCCGATCGCATTGATGTCACTCTCATGGCCCCCAAAGGTCTGTCTGCATTGCTCCTCCCTGATGTCCCACAGCTTGGCTGTGAAGTCACACGCCCCTGAGATGAAGAACTTAAAGTCTGGGGACACGGCCAGGGACATGCAGTCTCCCTGGTGTCCTGCAAAGACTGTCTTTTGGGTCCCCGTCTCAATGTCCCACAGTACGCTAGAAGCAGACGACAGTCATGTATGTTAAAGCAACAGAAATAAAGAAAGTAGCATCATTTTTTGGTCCAGTTAACTATACTACATTCTCACCAGGTGCAGTCTCCAGAGCTGGTGATGATCTCCGTGTCACTGAGGAAGCGACAGCAGGACAGGTAACCTGGGCGCCCGAAAGAATACTCTGTCAAGTTCGACCCTAAGAGTATCAATGACTTAAAGAGATTGACCTTTTGTACGGCATTACCCTACCTGTGTGCGCCGCCAGCTCACGCATGACTTTGACGTTTCCATCCTTGCCCTTGAGGTTGTAGATGGAGCACATGTTGTCGAGGCCGCCACAAGCCACCAGGTTCCCCGAAGGTGCATATGCACAAGTCATCACCCACGATGACTTGAGAGGAATGGCATTCACCTGCGGACAGAAGACGGGTTAACTCTCAATTTCAACCGCTGATTTCATGAATCCACTTGCTGTACATTTACCTTCATCTACCATTGGAGTAATTATGATGCACCTCTCTTTGCTCTCTCTTACCTTGTTAGTTGAAATGCTGTCCCACACTATGAGTTTTCCATCTTGAGAGGCACTGACACACAACCTGGTTGTGTAACAATGACAGCGATATAAAAGAGAGAGAGAGAGACAGAGAAAGGCTAAATGTGCATATTTAGTGTATGAACATGTTCCCTACTGTAATTAAGCCGGATTTATAAACTAGTGAAAATCCAATCACAATTTCATTTATTGTCTCTCCTCACAGTTTTGTGCTAAGTCTATGCAAATGATTTATTTACTATACTCATGCGCTGGCTGGGAAATGAACCAGCGGGTGCTGTACAACATGCTGTGTATTTACGTTGAGTCAGCGCCCCAGTGCATAGCGTAGATCTTGGCGAGGTGACCCCTCAGTGTCTTCCTGGTCTTCAGCTGGACGCGTCCCACAGCGGTGATCTCGGCTGCTGCCTCTTGCAGCGTGGTGTCCTGCACCGCCTTGCGAGCCGTCTGATGAGCACACACAAACACGGGTTACACAGGTCACTGCCGGAATGGTTGTAAAATATTTGGGGAAGAACAGTCTTTCAGGCCAAAGCGCGAAGCCAAACCACATAATGATAATGTTAAATACTGCCAGCGGCCCAATTGTAAACTACGAATGATATGGATGGGCCTACTGACGGTGATCTGGTCTTTGAGGTTGTCCGCCTCCTTTCGCAACTGCTCCATTTCACCCATGGCGATGGTTGTTAGGCGCTTTCACCAATGGATATAGGAGAGATGGCAGGAGAGCTGATAATCCTGAAATGAAGAAGAAGAGAGGTGAGGAGAGAAATTAAAAACGCGTTTAGTTACCAGGATATTATTTAAGAAAACTGTTGCACATATTTTCCAGTATTTCTAGCATTCGCCGTATAAACACTTCACGCTGGAAGTCTACCTGCACCTGGCTGAACGATTTGAATCCTCCCTAGCTCCAGTCTCAGAATAAGTGCTATTTTGCAAGTCAAACTGGCCTTCATCTACTTTGCAAACGTTCATGTGCACGCAAAAGTACACACAGAAACCCACAGAACAATCCCACGTGGGCATTCAGGCACACACACACACACACACACACACACACACACACACAAACACACACGCACCCAGACTGCATGAATATTCAAGCAAGACATTATTAACAGTGAGTATTTGCTCTTAAGATGACCTATTGAGAGCACACATCCTCACCCTGAATGCACACACAAACCAGTATGTCCTGTAACAATGTCATCCGTGTTTTACCCCTCACTTTTCCACAAGTTCACCGTGAGCCATGTGGTTTGAGTCATTCAACACTCCAGTGAGCTCTCACCTAATGGTGATGGCTATTGAATTTGGTAATGTCATGATTAAATGACCAATGTTTAGCAGGAAACCAATCACCTAATGGAGAAACCCATTAAATGTGTCACATTTAATCACGGCACAAGTGGAAAAGGCAACGTCACAAAGCAGATTTGACAGATTCAACAAACGAGAAATGTCACTCACTTGATAGTAAAGCAGCAAAATGCCTCCACCACACGTGCAGATCTCACAAATGACTTTTCTCTCTTGTGAAGAACTATTCGCTGTGAAGCTATCTCCTTTTAGCTTACCTTGAGAACTGATACGGGGAAATACTTGTGTTGATCTTATCGTATGCGTCCCTGCAGCAATGCCTCTCTCTCTTTCAATATTTGAATGAGTGTCCCTGTCAAAACACATGACGCAGTGGATTTGCTTCTAATTTGTTTGAAGTGAAAAAGAGAGGAAGGGAGTGAAGGAGGGAGTGACTCTGTGAGAGAAAGAGATTTGCTTTAATTGTTTGCTTGCTCTATCCTTTATCAATCTGTAACGCGTAGAGTGAATGGAAGATACAATTACAGTGGTGATTTAAGGCCTTCCGTAGTAGTGCACGGCTCAGAACACCTCAGCAACTACCTACGGGTGGGTGTCCGGCCTTGATCTGCTGATGTCCACATGGTCCATGAAGTTGGTAACAGGGGATTTTAGGCCTTTGTTCCAGATGGTAAATTGCTGCGATAATGAGTGCTGTAATGAAGGCCTGAGTGTTTTAGACATGCTATTACCCTTTTGCCTTTCTGTTCCTGGGTGCCTTCCATTGTTCCATGTGATTAAATGACTGCTAGAGCTTGCTCGACGGCAAAGTGCATTAACACAGCCGGAGAGAGGAGAAGGCGGAGGGAGGGAGGGAGGGGAGGGGAGATGGGATGGGGGGGTGGAGGGTAAGAGGCGAGTCAGGAGAGTGAGTTTTAAATCCTACTGGCTGAGATTTTAAAGGGAATCAAATCTGCTCTCATCCGCTTACTGACTGCTCTTTGCATCTGGATAAGAGATGGAGAAAGGGACTTGGGGCCAGATAGCGGGATGAGAATGAGGGAGGGGGGCCAGATGGAGGACGCAGGGAGCGTTTTAACAACGGCAGCTTGTTTTAGGGTATGGTCGGACATTTGAACTACAGTCTGATCAGTGACAGTTTGCATCTTCACCTCAACTCGGAGCTCCTCCGCAGCTGCTACTGCACGCCCTGCATTCTCCAAGTGCGTATGGGCCGAGTCAAAACATTCAATTTAAAAGGAACATAGAGTGATGCCCGTTTTATTGTAACTCCTTATATATACCTGTCTTCCTGAAACATTTGTCAGCCTAAACTAACAAAAGTTTCTCTGCACATTGTTTACACTGCGATTGCAGATGAATCTCTGTGTTTACAGCTGGGCAATATTGTAAATCCACACCCAGGATTGATTTGTATGTGTTTTGTCAGGTATATGAATCACTTAATTAGCCGAACATATCGTGTTATTTCATCATTAGTTTGTTGAAACTCTACATATATGCAATATAAAATTACGCAGAGCAAAATGGAGGATTTTGTCCGTATGAGTATAGGCTACACTACACCAAACCAATCCTTTTCCTCATGTAGTCAGTTTACATTCTTTCTTTTTTATGGTACCACTTCCCGATGTTGTATCCCGAATGGGGCAACCACACAAACAGCCTCACATAGTTGCATGCAGATTATATCTGAGTATTAAGAATTACACAACAAAAGTTTTTTTTTTCTGTTGACAGATTATCAATGTACACGAGAAAACCATTATTATATTCTGATCCCAATTCAAATCCCTGTGCTGTGTGTACACGATGAACACACAATAGATCACATGTAAGTGCATTTAATCTGTGTCGTCACATGGTTTTAAACGGCATCTCCATATTTCATATCAAGATAAAAGATATTACGTGGGTCATACGCACTGTTAACAACATACGCACTGTAACATGCGTATGATGTTAACACTGTGCCGGTGATACTTGGTACACTGTAACATGCGTATGATGTGCCGCACTTACATTGGTTGAGTTTAAGCGTATATCTTCATTAAAAAAAACATTCAAGCTTCCTAATTTTTAAAAAGTGGTCGGTGATGAACGTCTCTTCATTCCGACACGTTGACTCAGCGTCACAAATGGCCAGAACAAAAAAAAAATTCTGAACACCAACATAAGACCATCCACTCACCAATTAGGAGACTCCACTCAAGGTAATGCGGCAGATTTTCAATCACTCTTCCTCCAGCGCTCTCCCTCTGATGGTTGTCATAAGTTCAGCCTGCCTGTTGCTACACTTTGTCACGCTCATTCACTTTTGGTATCACAGACAGTGGGATATTCCTCCGTCACTCCCTCTATCCAATGCCCCTATGAGGAACAGATGAGGATTGGAGGGATGAAGGGAGATCAGTAATGAGGGGATAAACCCTGGGATGGACAGAAAGAGAGAGAGGGTGGGGGGGGGGGGGGGTTGGGGGTAAAAAGAGACAGAAAGGCAGAGGAGACAGTGGGGGAAACCAAACAAGGTGCAAAGCTTGGTTATGGGGTCATGAGACATAAGCTGGGGTGAATCCGAATCAAAAACTAAGAGATGGAAATCATGGAGGGGAGGGAGGAAACAAGATAAATAGAGGAGCTGGGAACATGGCTTTTTATGGTGCTGGGTTAGACTTTGAAATGTCTATGACTGGCAGGAAGATTTGTGTTTTGTAAACCTGAGGTGAAGCTAAATTTAGAAGGTGCACATCGAGGGAGATCTGCAAGGCAGCGATCATACAGGGCACAGAGGTGATATGGAGACCGACTGCAAGGTCCGACAGAGAGGTCCTTCTGGTTCCATCTCAGGCATGTGAACCCCCCCCCCCCCCCCCCAGGCATGGACACGGCTACTGAACCACAGTGTGTGTCTGTCTTGTTCTCAGTGTCAGAATACACTTCTCTCTGTGTTATGAAACAATGATTTTTTTTTCCCCCGTGGGCCCCCTGTTTGGGGCCGAATGCCCTCGTTACTTCGAGCTATGCTCCGGTGGGACCTGAGTCCAAAATAAACACTTAGACTTGAAGGTTCCTCTTTTCATTATCACCCTCGCCCGTCCACAGCCGTCACACGATATCTACCAGTAAATCACCCGTGTTCATTGTGAATCAGCACCGCTCGTGCTCACTATCGCGAGATAGCACTTTCAGGTAGTGGTGCTTTGTTAGTATACGGTGACCACAGTCAGGAGTTTGCGTGTTTACTTGAGTAAACACATTGTGTTTAGAATAAATAGTAAAACTGCTGTTTGCTGTAAAACTAGCAATGAAGGATGTTGAAAATGCAGCTGGCTGGCTCTTCTTTAATTATCAGTAAGATGTTGGAGTGCTGGAGTTATTCATGCTGCCCTCTTCTCAGTGGTAGATGTAAATAAGGAAAACACATTGGACTTCTTTTGCTTCTTTGTGTGTGTGTGTGTGTGTGTGTGTGTGTACGCACATTGCCTTCCTCCTGTGTTTATTTTATGTCTCAGTGTGAACAAATTAACTGTTCTGTAGTTTAAAATGACCCGGCTTTGCTTACTCAAGCAGGGTGAAGACGTAAGCAGACCGGTTGATTTGCCGAAATGGGGGAAATAATTATTTAATTAGCCATCACATTGATGCTGATCAGGGACAGAGATAAAAGACAGAGAGAGAGAGAGAGAGACTTCGGGTTTTTAACTATTTAACTATTCTTTTGACCAGGGTTGTCTGGATCTTACGTTGTCCTCGCAATAGAACTTTTTTGAAAATTTAGAATGAGAAACGGTATCATGACAATGAATGCAATGATACAATTGTATCATTTATGATTAATTATCAAAATCTGGGAAAAACAAACTATAGACGAGTATTTTAAAATGCGTCTTAGTTGTCTCTTTAAAGTGGTGTGCGGGGATGTGTGGATGTATATTTACATAAGACGGCGAGTCGGTGTTCTTTGTTGACGAGCCTGGCCGATGGCAAGAAGAAACTGTTTTTGTGGCCTGAGGTTTTGTAGCTTGCATTAAAACTAGCGTTGCTTTAGTTCTTGTGTCATTAAAGCCCAGCAAGGACCACTAAACCTTTAACCATGTTTTCCACAAACGGGGGGGGGGGGGATTGGGTGAAGAAAGGAGGGGGGGGGGGTTCTGGATTAAATGATATATCGGTCAGCCACAAACAACTATTGTAATGCAAAGCCTCACACAGACAGGCCAGACATCGGTGACAGACACCTAATGTTTTGCGCGGGCCACAAGAAGATAGTCGATAACGTGCAGGAGTGCAAATGTCAACTTGTGACGCTGTTAAAATGAATTTAAATACTGTTAGGCATTTTGCCAAGTGTTTAATTAGAACAGTAGACGGCCAGGCTGCTTAGAGCGTGGATATCTAGGATGCATTACATAGACATAACACCTACTTAAGAGAAGATTAATGGATACTTTTAGGGTGCTACATAGTTTCAGCCTGTACGGGAGGGAAAAGGGTAAAACCAGGGCTCCATTAAACGGCCTGCTGACCCAATTCTGCAGCGACGGGGGATTATAACACAGGGGGGAGTGAGAGTGTTAATATGGGCCATAAACGGTCCTCGACTCGGTATCTAATGCACTCGACGAAAGCTGAGGGGGCTGAAAAGGAGGCAGTGTTTTTAATGGGAAGGATAAGACGGAAGAGGGTGGTCAAATGACACTCTCGTGGACATGAATGATTAAATGATCTCTCGCTGGATTACTATTCCATATTCTAAATGGGGGATTTTTTAAGCTTCGTAAACAAATGCACTCATTTATGAGGGATTAACAATAATCTCTCTATTTCTAGCTTCTCCCCCTGTGCACCTCTCCATCTCTCTGTGTTCCCTTTTTCGCCCTCTTACTGATTTGAACTATAGTTACTGATGTACTATACTAATAAAACTACTTTTTGTTTCTTACTGCTGGGATGCTGGGATTGTATATATGTTATATTAAATTCTTAAAAGACAGAAAGAGACTAAGGAAGGTATCAACCTCCTAGTTTTGTTTTTAATCAAGCGGCAGTGGGTGTGAGGTAATCCCTCAATCGATTAACTCCATATTTTTTGCTCTCTTTTTGTCCCCAATTCCCTTTTAGTCTCTCAATTGGGTTAATATTGTATATTCCGCTCTTACAACATTGGTTAAATTCTTCTTTTATTCTTTTTTTAAAGGAATCGGTCGGTAAGCCGTTAAAACAAAATTCCAGATTGACTTTAGAGGCAGAAGAAGACGATGTTTGGCCCCCTTTCACCATATACAGTATAAATACAGAATGAACAAACAATCAAGTAGCTTTAGGGAGTAGATGTGGATGCAGGTGAGGATGGGTTCCGGTTTGGTATGTTGATCCCGTCGGATGCGTTGTCCCTCTCACAGTTCATCTTTGCCCCCCGTCACCCTGCCTCTGCCTCTGCTCCTCTCAGTCGGCGCTTGGCTCCGAGCGTTCCTGGCGGGGGGGGCGCCGCCCTCCGGCTCCTCGCCGTCCTTTTTTGCCACACTCTTTCCATCTGCGGCCCACAGGAGCTCTGCCTCTTCTCGCTCCTGAGGGAGACAAACCACAGTGGTCCTCTATCTATCTATAAGTGGGTCCACGTAGCTGTGGATGAACAGCAGTCACTGGAGGGTGTTTTATTACTTATGATTTCAACTTGCCACTTTCAACTATTTCAAGTATGTATCAGTGTCCTTTAGATTCGTCATCTAAAGGACCCTGATGTGGTATAATCAAAAGCCAGGCTTTCGCAAATGCTAAAACATGAAAACAACCACCACATTTGCATCGCACTGCTCGCTGGTCTTGTTATCCAACACCGGCCTCACGACATTAACAAACTCGTGACTGCAGGCGAAAAGTTCGCCCCGAGGATGAAGTCACTGCTGTGTGCCGTCATTACGCTCACCATGTCCCTGTAAATCTTCTCCTTTGTGAACCAGAGGGCCAGCGCACACCGACGGCCTCTGGTCACCGCGGTAACACCGTGTGGATTTACTGGACCCGAGGAGAAGCCCACAAGGCGACCGCAGCTAGGTTTTACTCGAGCCTGGAGACACGGAGGAAGAGGGAAGAGGTTCAGGAAAGGGAGCTCGGGTGGAACCTGCGATTAAGATTGAAGGGGGACTTACTGTTATTGTTTTAGCATCCCTGTTAGTGAAGAACAGCTCTCCTCCGTCAAAGTTGTCATTCAGATAGAGAATGGCACTGTGAGAGAAACCGGTCATTTAGCCATAGAAGCAACCATTATGGTCTCAGCTAAACTGCATATTAAATGAAATAAGTTACACTTCCCCTGTTGAATCACAGAAGGTTAACTTGATCTTCAAATTATTAATGCCTATTGTTCTAATGCAGTTTTACACATCATTACAAACACAATAGATATTTTTGGCTGCCCTGTTCTCCCTGCTGATAAGATCATTTCCGTGTACCTGAGGTCTCTGTGAATGAATGCTGGTGGTTCCCTCCAGCACTGATTGGTCTCCGGCTCAAGGAGACAGTTGTCAACGTGGACAGGATGAGACAGATCCAGCCTGCCCTCCTGATCACCTAAGGGCATAAAAAATACAACTGTGTTTTTGCTAGCGTCTTAATTCCCAGCATGAAAGCAGTAGTTGTTCTTGTTCCACATCTATTGCATTTTCTTCAGCAAGAAATAATCATTTCCGTCAAGAAAGATGTGGGTAATGTTGGTGTTACCCGCGATAGCGCTGCGACAGACCAGGTGTGTGAACGAGGTGAAGAGATCCGGGGGGCTCCTGAAGTAGGAGTGCAGCAGCACTCTCACCCTCTCTCCCAGCTCGTGTAAGAGCCGGGCGTCTGATTGGTTCACCATGCCGTCCTGCACTAACTGAGGTAGAAAAACACCTCACTTTGTGAATTACGCGAGAGCATATCAGAACGACACACCAAGATTATATGATGCTTGTGTCTTCATTTAATTCACATGTAGTCAATTTCATTTTAAGTAAAGGTTATTTAGGTTTGCTTAAAAACACGTCATGTTTCTGTTTGCATTTTCCCCTGTTCGCCCACCTTCACAGCCCTGAGGACGGTCAGGCCCTCAAACGTCTCATGGGGCGTGTGCGGGGAACGCCGTCCCCGGTAACCATCCCCAGCAGATGCTGCAGCCTGTGGGAGACAAGATGAAAGGATGGAAGGAAGAGAGTGCCCCACTTCCTGTGTAAGTAGAACCGACTTTGAAGGATCCAAACTTACTTTGGCTAACTGCAATATTGTGTCACACTCCTTCTCTGTCATGACTCCGTCAAGTACTACGCGGTTGGTCCCGTTCATTAGCTCGTCATCCATGGTGATGGTGACACCCGCCTGAAGGACCGGACCACCTGGAGGAAGGACAGATAATAAAGGATGAAAGAAGAAATTGGCACAATCTTAACTGCTGGTATACAGGCTGGCAAACTGGTACAAGAGGGTTATTGTCTCACCTGAAAAAAAGCCACTTTCATCCACTTCCTCTACCTGCTCCCCTTCCTTTAATTTATCATTTATCTTCTCTTTTTCAGCTCTGACAGTGAAAAAATAGTAACGTTAAGTTAACTTCCCAATAACTTTTACAAGAGCTCTTGACACCGAGCGTATTGTCTTCTGTCATTCTCACCTCCAATTATTTCTTAGTGATTCAGGTACAACGTGTTCCGGAGTCCAAAGATCCTTAAAAGGAAAGAGAAAGAATTTGATTTGTGGTTGTAATGTTGCGGATGAGAATCGCCTACGTTTTCCTCTGTACTTACTGGGTCTGTGAAACTGAAATCTAGGTTCTCCACCCCAAAATAAAGAAGCCTCTTCTCCTCTAAAGCGCGACTAATGTATCCGACAATTTCCTGTGTGACAAATACAGTGTGAACATTAGGAAATTAAACATGTATTTCAAGACTCCATCTCTAAAAGAGGACAGAACAGTTAATCTTAAAAATGTTCGATTTTACTAGAATGTAATGGACATTAAGTGTTACCTGGGCAGGCTGTGTGCCTGGTGACTCTGTGTCTCCCCCTAGTGTCTCATAGTAGAGCTGCAGGTTGTCTAAAGAGTCCTTGTCAGAGGGGTAAAACAAGAGTAGGGATCGAAGTGTCTGCACTGCTCCACTTACATCACCAGCTGCAAGGGAAGCAGGAATGCAAAATAAGGGTTAGGGATAGGAGCGGCACTTGAAGGTGAAAAGATACTGACAAAGAATATTCAGAGGAAGATGCACAGGTGCAGTTTGACCTCTGAACCCCGACCTTTAAACTGTGCAATGTGCAGATGCTCCAGCTGTGTGGGCAGAAAGTCCTCCTGAGAAGAAAGCCTTCCGGGTCTCGTTGCCACCTGAGTCACACAGGACTGCCGGCACGAGAGCAGGGAGAGGGACAGAGCTAGATGGAAAAGAAATGCTCGGTCATTTTTCTTCTCTTTTTGCAGAAAAGTAAAGCCTCAGTTTGGGTTCCTTTTTAGTCTTTTTTTTTCATCTTATACCTGCGGCCTTCTCGAATACACCATGATTACTTTCCACTCCCCTGTCCTCTGGCAGCCTTTGGGGGGTCACCTCGCACTGCACCCTGCACTCGTCCGTCTGCCAGAGGGTCCTATTCACACAAGCTTTCCATTTCTCTGATGCCTGCACCCAGTCAGAGGAGGCCTCGTACTGAACAGCAGAATCATACAGGACCTGGAGAAAAACAAATGATGTATTCTCAAAAAAGATTCTGCTTTCATTTTTACTGATGAAGTAGAAGTAAAAACGTTGACTTGTTGTGTATATAACATTTTGGGTGGATTGAAAGCCATGCCATTACATGGACAATTAAAGACTAGTTCAGACAAGCCGTATCATGTTATAACAAAAGAGTAATAGACAAAGTAAGTGGAGTCGTCAATAAGTAAAGGCGGTGTTAGATTACATTGTTGGATGAGAGAAAGTGAGGACGAGAGCGAGGGAAGTCAACCCCTTGGGACATCAAATCTTCATTTTATTTCTGCCACAAAGAAGACTGTCCCTCCTTTTAATGTTGACTCAATAGATAAGTCCTGTGCAGCCCAAAAAATGTTGTACATGTGTGTATAAAATTCAACTCCCTTAGAAAGTGGTGAAATTCAAAGGCAAAGTCAAACACAATGTCAATGTTAAGTGCATCTCTTTACCATTATTTTCCATATACTACTCTTTTGCTTCTATTTAGCTCTATTTTGTAAAGGAACAGGCAAACCGAAGCAGTTCATGGACCTTACACTCCATGATTTATGGATAACGTTAACCTAACACCTGCTCCTTAACAAAGACGTCATCCCTCCCTCCCTCCTCACCCAGTGTCTCTCATTCTCCAGCTCCCTGTCCTGGAAGGCCTCCTCGGTCACCCCCTCCATTCGTCTGTACTTCTCAATGTTGTTCCTCATCTCTAAGTGACTGGGGTTGGCCACAAAGTAGGTGTGAGCCGCCGATGCCGCCTTCTGCAACTTTTCCAACTGATGCAGGAAGAGGAGAGCGATAAGGGGTTAGAGAGTCACACATGGACATTGAGCCGTATGTCCCTAAAGGCCGCTCTGAAGCTCACCTTGTAGTATATGACCTGCAGGAAGTTGTAGGCGTTGCGCGTGCTGAACTCATACTCAATGTCGGTGGATACAGGAAGCTGCGCTGCAGGTGTGACGGAGCGTCCGGTACAGAACCTCAAACATTCAGCCTTCCGCTGAATCCAATCCAAGGTCCACAGGTCCCACAGACTCCCCCCTGCTGAGTCTAGCAAGACGGGAAACGTTAGTGGTTTTTGATGTACCATTAAACACTGTCTGTCCTTAAAACAAAAGATAATAATAATGTCGAATTAATAATTGTTTCCAAAATCGTTAAATTGCAAGCTCGCAAAGTGACCATATGGCCCTTTACACAATCGTAATTTTAAAAACTAATAGATATATTTGGAAACCTAATGGATTATATCTGCTAATGATAATGTAAAAGGTTAATTATTAGCCTCCAGTCTGAGCAGATAATGATAAACCTTATATTTAAATTATTATTATTATAATTGAGTTATTTCATGTTAATTCACATAAAATCTAGTAATAAAACCGGAACTTTGCTAAACTAAAGAGTTTTAATGCTAAATATTTACAAACCAATATACCTAATTCATATAACGTTTCCTGACATTGATTATGCAATGCAGAAACTGAGATTCAGGGAAGTTGCTAATGACCAATTGTAATTTTCCAAAAGTAATAATCCAGAGTAGTTAGTTTGAGTAACTTCAATCTGACATAACCAAGACACATTTGATGGGTCACAAGATGAGTAAAAAGAAAAACAATATGAAAGTTTTTGTTCTGTCTTTTCTTGGAAACATTTGAAAACATTCAGCAGCGTCTTTGGGCCTCAAACGTTCTTTAGAGGAAACAATCTGATGATGAACACTTGGTTAAATAACTTTGTTGATAACTGTTGTAGTTACACACCAAAGCCCCAAGTAAACAGGCCTTCATTCAAAGGGGAAATGGTTGGGAACCACAGGGCATAGGCCACGGTGAAGTAGTGACAGTGTAGTATTACGTTTTATTAACAACTAACAGTGTTGTATAATTCAAAGGTGAGTTGAATCCAAGTATTGCCCATGTAGATGAAATAATTACTCATGAATATCTACTGAAAAAGTACAACATTCCAATTTGGCCCATCATTGAATTACATGTAAGCACTTCTCTGTCTCTCTCCCTCTGCACCCACGTGAGCGAGCACACGCACGCACATACACACACTGTGGGCCTTTACATCGCGACATACCCAGTTGATCAAACGCATCTCTCCCCGCTGCCGCACATTCATCGTGACACTGCCTGCGCACTCTGGACAGTGACTCCTTGGTTATGACGGCTTTCTCCAGCAGCTCTGCGGCGCTCGCCCACTCGTTCCCAAAATATGAGCGCACTCCGCTGTAATATAACCAGTCATACGGCTGCAGCAGGGACTGCACACTCGAGCCGACTCTCCCCGGAGTTGCCGAAGTCAAGTGAAAAAACGTTATTAATGCACCGATGAAAACACGAAGCGCCACGTAGACGGCGCGACGACCCGAGGGCACAGCCATGGTGGGAGACTCACCAACCCCGCGGAGGGGGAGACGGAGCAGGGGGAAGAGGTGGGACTAAGGAAATATTTGGGGAGTGAAGGAAAGTGCAATAAAGAAAGTATATAGTATAACATAATAGGGTGTTCCTCATCGCGTTTACGTTTGATAAAGCAGCCACGTTACGGTTTAAATCAAGCTAGATGTGATGGATTGAAGTGTTTTCAGCTGCCCAGACGACTTGTTTAACGGGCTTTAGTTACCCGGCGAGTGGAGCTGCAGTACCGCGATGGCGCCGCCAGGGAAAGCCGTCGGTTCAATTCAACGGCCGTTACCGTAAACCTCAGAAAATAGGTTGAACTGACATTAGAAAATATCCTGTGAACGTGTAAATCGATAATCTGCTGATTAATCGGTGATCCATTTGCAGTGATATTTTAAGAAGTTAATTGGTTTCGCTAAAAGCGACATGAATATAAATGTGCTGCGTGATTAAGTCGCCGCGGTTGTCCACACACACCACACTTTACGGTAACGAGGCGCAGCGCCTCGGCGTTCAGGCAACTGTTTGTTCGGCCTTCCCTTCAATACAAGGCATCGTCTCATGATTCATTCAGCCAAACACAGACAACACCAGACGGGTTAGACCACAGACACTCTACCGAGCCCCGGAAATACAGTGGCTGGGGGTATAAACAAAGAGAACCAAGTTTCCCACCAAAGAGCGGAGTTAGCTAGCTTGTCATGGCGGAGGTTGGTGAGGTTTTGATGTCGGTATTATCCACAATTCGTGTTCCGAAGCCCGGGGACCGTGTCCACAAAGACGAATGCGCCTTGTCATTTTCCTCGCCGGTGAGCCATCTTCCCTTTACAAATCAAAACATCAGCCAATAAACAGTGTTATTTTATTTATCGTTCACTCACACTCTTTTTTGTCTAACGGAACGTTTGGTCATTGTGTCCTACTTCAACGCACTGACGTCCTATTTTTTCCGGTTTGAAATAACTAGCAAGCTAGCGTTAGCTAAGCTAATAATGAACTGCAATGGAAAGTTAGCTACTCTAGCCTGTTGGCTAACGTTAGCTATGTCAGTGTAACTGGGTATACTGTCAAAGTAGCTAACAAGCTAGTTTAGCCGATTAATGTATTTTTTAACGTCTTGAAGCCCATAGTTTCTACGTGTTCTGTTCTAATTATATCGTGGACTTTAGTATAATTAAATACGTTTTAAGCTTCATTGCACGCGAAAGCAGGATGCTAAAGTAGTTAGTGAACTGCTGATGTGACATCCTAGACCAACACATTTTGTTCAGCTTAAACTTTCTAGCATTGTGTCACATTGCAGAGAGATATGGACAGGTTGTAACATTCCATTTTGTGTGTTTCTTCTTCACAGGAAAGCGAAGGAGGACTGTATGTGTGCATGAACAGTTTCCTTGGCTTTGGAAGTCAGTATGTGGACAGGTACCATGCCCGGACTGGCCAAAAGGCTTACTTACACATAACCCGGATTCGCAAGGCTAAGGTACCAGTGAACATTTTAATCTACTTTATGACTTAATTTTACTAAACACTGCGGTCAAGTCGACATTTACACTTATTCACATGATGATTTACACTATCTTTACCTGAACTACTATCTAGACGCACTGATATGCTATGTTGTTCTTACAGAAGGAAGATGACACTAGCTCTGGATCTGGACACCCGCCAAAGAAAAAGCCCACCAGATTGGCTATAGGTGAGTCTTGAGTATTTCCACAAATACAGATAAAACAGGTGTCCTCGTTTGAGACGGCCCGTGTTTACCTCCCTTTTTGTTTCTTTTTTGTCCAGGGATTGAAGGAGGGTTTGATGTGGAGCAGGAGCTGTATGAGGAAGATGTAAAGGTGGTCATTTTACCTGATAGACAGGAAGTGACATCAGAGGACCTTGCTACCATGCCCGATGTTGTGAGAGAGCGGGTGAGATCATGTGTCTCTTCTGGCAAGATAATTCTGTTAAGCTTCAGTCTGCGTCACAACGGCAATGTACTTACTATACAATATGAGAATTGATGATATCACTTTGTTTTAATACTGAAATAGTCTTAAATGCTTTCAAACAATACCTGACACAAATTCCGTAATTTAACATTATGGCACATGCTCACATGCTTGGTTACTTTCAGTTATCAATTTGTGAAGGAGTTTTATTACCAGCTGTTAGTCAGGATTAATCTCTTCCTGTTGTTTTTTTTTTATTGACCCTCAAGGTGTCCCTGTCAATGGCGGGTATAATGGCAGCCGATTCAGTGTCTCATGCCTTACAAGTTCAACAATGGGATGGAGAGGTGAGACAGGAATCAAGGCATGCTGCTGACCTTAAACAGCTTGACAATGGAGTCAAGATCCCTCCCAGGTGAGAGTCAATTTTATCTTTTGGATTAACATAACAAGTAGCGTTATTGCGTTATTTGCAAATTACAAATGCAAGAATGTACGCAAAGACAGTCTTGCCTTTAGGATTCATTGATCCATAATAAGTACATAAATGCTGTTGTGTTTTAGATTATGCAATCTATGATAGATATTGCTGTTAAGATCTATTTAGTCAAGTCCTCCAAGTTATTCAAGTGCAGTATAAACATTATGTTCATAAACACTTTTATTCGAGAGTGTGTGACTTGTCTTTTCTACCTCATAGCGGCTGGCGGTGTGAGGTGTGCGACCTGCAGGAGAATATTTGGATGAACCTGACCGACGGCAAATTGCTGTGTGGTCGTAGGTATTTTGATGGCTCCGGGGGCAACAATCATGCCCTTCTACACTTCCGGGAGACAGGATACCCAATTGCTGTCAAACTTGGTACTATCACTCCTGATGGAGCAGGTAAGCAGTTTGCAGGAACAATAATTGTGTTGTTAAAAATGTTTCTTGTAGTTGGTGGAATCTATTTTTGAACATTTAATCAAACTGTTTTGATGACTGCAGTCTGCTACACAAAGCATGTTAGCCATAGATTTTGAGCAACAAAACTTGTTGGTCTTTATGCTTAAATCTTATAATCTAACAAATATGAACGGAAATTGTCCTACAAATCAGCTTGTTGAATGAGTGACCAATCAATTACTATCCAAGGTCAAATTCACTGCTTGCTCAGTTTTCAGGCATATGTAGCAAATAATCTGCTCAGCTTCATGACATAAACTCCCATCAAATGTTAGTTTTGTCAGTTTAGATCCTGGGGTGGGTCATTCTAGGCAATTGTTTTGCAAAATGCAAGTTTATTTACTTGCTCTCATGTGCCCCTGCTGGCCATTCAGCTATCATCACACAGACACTACCAGCTGACACATAAATAGGAATTTGTCATCTTTTGTTTCTCTGACAATTTATAATACAAATCTAAACGATACATTTAAACACATGTTTTATTTTATTTTAAGAATGCAGAAGGGATAACAAAACAGGATTTGGGTTAAATTCGATGCCATAATATTGGCTATGGGGCTTTTCTATTATTACAACTTGCCTTACTTTATGCAGAATCTGCCTTTTTCCAAAGTGTTGAACTTTATTTGCTTTAATTTCCACAACTTGTTGTGTATGTTCAGATGTGTATTCCTATGATGAGGATGACATGGTATTGGATTCCAAGTTACCAGAGCACCTGGCTCACTTTGGCATCAACATGATGACCATGGAGAAGGTAAGCTTAGTATTTACGTTGCACTTTTACAAATATGAAATCGACTTGTATGTTCAAATGTTTTGCTATATTCAACATTTAATTAAATTCAAAGTTACTTCACAATTCATGTGGTACAAAGTTCGTGAAAGATATTGGACCTTTTGTTCATCTGCAGTGTTGGAGTGCAAATTATTCTAATGCTATAGATGAGTTGTCTTAGGAAATAATATGCCAATCCTTTCATGCTGGCTTTTATTTTACCCTCCCTCCAGCTCACTGTTAACTACTCCATTATACTTGTTTTTCAAACACATAATTGAATGATTATGATATTACTGATGAAAAATATGAATACAGTGTTGTAAAGTTTTCTTGCATGACGATTATTTTATCAGCCTGCTTTACGCCACACCTGTTAATTCTGTTTTCTGGTTACCATTCATAGCTTTGCCCTATACTTTTCTTTTATGCAGTTTTGTTTTACTCAACACTATATTTTTGCATACACTGCATCCTTCATTCTCTCTCTTCACCTCTCTGCTCTCAGACCGAACGGACAATGACAGAGCTGGAAATCGCTGTGAACCAGCGTGTGGGGGAGTGGGAGGTAATCCAGGAGTCGGGGACCACCCTGCGGCCCATGTTTGGGGCCGGTTTGACTGGCATGAAGAATCTGGGTAACAGTTGCTACCTCAACTCCGTCATGCAAGTGCTCTTCACCGTTCCAGATTTCCAGAACAAGTCAGTACCTTCTTCCACTCGTAGCCCCCCATCCTTCTTTTTAGTCAAAGTTGTTATGTCATCTCACTTTCTGTGATGTATAAAAGACAATGTTGATTCTCATGACACACTGCGATCCAAATATAGTCACCAAGCAGATGAGTTGAATATATATATATAAATATATATATATATTTTTAAATCACATTTTTAAAAGTCTTCATTAACCTTAAAATGCTAAATGAAAATAATCTGTTTCATATCCTTCTCTTATTGCTTTCCAGATACGTGTCTAACATTGATAAGATCATTGATGAAGCCCCAAGTGACCCCACCCAGGACTTCAAAACCCAAGTGTGAGTTCTCTCTTCCAATGTCTGGTTATTATTTATGACAAGCTCTTGTGTAACCATTAGATGTTTAAAAGCATTCTTTCAGTTGTTTGACAGGAAAGCAAAGGACAACCTTTGAATAGTATATTTAAAAAATAAAGTGCTATGTTTTGCACACCTCTTTTTAGATAGAAGAATTACACTTGCATTCAAACACCCTTCCCTCTTTTGCCATTTGAAGTGAAAATGTTGCCATCATTTTCACACTAGAATAAATAAAGTCATCTGCCTAATTCAAATAATTCATAAACTTTCTTATACCCACCCAAGATAAGGTTCTTATCTAAGATAAGACATTCTCGCATGTTTTTTTGTTTCCTTTAAGTAAAATACGTCTTGGCCTTTATCCAAATCCCCCTCTGGTATATTGTTGGATGCAGTGATGTCAGCTGTGTTTGTTTATCACAGAGCCAAGCTCGGCTATGGTCTGTTGTCAGGAGAGTATTCCAAACCAGCGCCAGACCCTGGTGATGAAAATGGTGCATCTGAACCCAGGGTAGGAAAACGCGTTCAGTCACAGTGTATTTAGTGTTAAGTTATCCATGGCACATATGGGAGATACACTCAGAAATAAGTTGAATTGTGGTGTAACTAATATTAACCCTCACTGTTGACAAATCTTGATGCTTTTTTTTGCAGGGAGACCAAATTGGTATAGCACCACGAATGTTTAAAGCACTTGTTGGGCGGGGCCATGCAGAGTTCTCTACGAATCGACAACAGGATGCTCAGGAGTTTTTATTGCACTTCATAAACATGGTGGAGGTAAAGAAATACAAAAATTCTGCAGCTCTCTTTGGCCCCAAGCTTTCATATATTATTTTCATCTATTCCCTCTCTTCATCTATTCCCCCCCCCCCCCCCCCCCCCCCCCCCCTCCACACACACACACACGCAGAGGAACTGTCGCTCTGGGTCCAACCCATCCGAAGCCTTCAGGTTCCTGGTTGAGGAGAGGATTGTGTGTCAGCAATCGCAGAAAGCCAAGTACACGCAGCGTGTGGATTACATCGTCCAGCTGCCTGTGCCGATGGACCAGGCTACCAACACAGGTGAAGGGCCAGTTATTATTGTTGTTTTTCTTTGCTTTTTGTCTGTATTGGATTGTTGGGCAGATAGGCAGGAAAGAGGGGATGACATGCAACAACTCAAAGGGTTCTCAACTTGGTGGGGGAAAAAAAATGGATCTTCTAAAATTCCGAATTTTTTTACAACTTCTCAATCGGATTAAAAGAAACAAGGTAATTGTGGCAGAAAACTTGACTGCAGCGTTGGTGACAGAAGGAAGCGGCGAGCGTTGCGTAGTGGTTTTAAAAGCCTTGTCTCATAAATGAGGGTTTTTCTTAAAACAGAAGAGCTTCAGGAGGCGGAGCGCCGGCGTGAGGAAGGAGACTCATCCGCCCCCACAGTGCGCGCACAAATCCCCTTCACAGCTTGCATGGCGGCCCTCAGTGAACCGGAGATCCTCACAGACTTCTGGAGCTCGGCTGTGCAGTCCAAGACTTCTGCCACTAAGTACAAGAGAGACAGCCACGCATGCTTAAAGTGATCCCAAGAAAACCGATCCCAAGATGTATTTATTAATAACAGCTTTTCTTCTCATTTTTCAGAACAACCCGCTTTGCCTCTTTCCCCGACCACCTGGTCATCCAAATTAAGAAGTTCACCTTTGGCCTTGACTGGGTTCCCAAAAAACTGGGTGAGCAAAGATATTATTAAAAGATTTTGTTAAAAAGACATTTTTTGTTTTTATACACAATTGTGTATTCCTAATAATAGAATTGGATATCTGCTCATTTTAAATTATGGTTTGAAGGGCTGAGTGTTGTACATATGTTGTATACACCATTTACACATACAGAAAACCATGAAGTACAGGCATGGCAAATTTATTTGTATAGCACATTTCAACAAGGCACATTCAAAGTCCACTGCATTACCCCATTAAAACATCAGGCAGAAGAAAAGCAAATGTTAGAAACTTAACAGACAATAAACAACAATACAAGTTGCAGTGAAGTTTATCAAATCAATAGCATGCACTTTATCCGGATCAATTAAAGGCAGCAGCAAACCGAGAGGTCTTCGGTCTTCATTTGAAGCCACTGAGAGTCTGCATTCCAAATATTTTGAGAAAAAACCTAAATGCTGCTTCTCCGTGTTTGGTTCTACTTTATTTCTTTCCGTGATCTCAGGCTCACTGTCGTTTATACAGTTGTCATAAACCGATGCCAAATGCAAAACACTTGTTCCTAAGTGACTGGTTGGTGTCTGCTACTGCGAGTAATTGCACCAAGTCTCTTTCCTCTCATAAGCGTAGAGTTTGTGTTGACTGTATTTTACATGCTCAACGCTGATTTCCAGTTCTCACTACACTGGCAACAAACATTTTTAAAATTTCCCGTGCAGTTTGTTAACACACATTAAATTTGAATTCCTGAGATTTTGGAAGCCATTGATGGCTTTGCCTCCATTTTGCACTAATGTGGTTTGGTGATTTGGAGAACAACGGTTGCAATTGTTTGCCTCCAGGTTTTTTTTTTTTTTTTGTATTTATTGAAACTGCCCGGAATAACTAACCTTCCCAAAGTATAAATAAAACCACAATAGCTATATAAACTGAACAAAACTAAATGCTTTAAACCTGACTCCCTTTCTACATAAACCATCAAGATGAGAAAAGAAAGGACCAAAATGCGCAGCTCTCTGGCAAAAACTTGTAGTAGGTAAGATATCAAAAAAATGTAAGAACTGATTAACTGAGGTTTTTTCCAGTAGAATAGTTTTTGGCATTAACCTGGCAGCAACATGCAAAAGATCCTAAATCTTCCTAAAATGTTTCTCAAGTGGAAGGCAGCTGTTCGGCATTACCTGGGGATGAATATTTACCAGCCAGGGGTGCTCAGAGGCAAAGGACGACTCTGAGCACAATGATGCATTTTAGCAGCTCACATTTTCCAATGTTGCTTCAACCAAAGGTGTGTAAAAAAAGTATATATTTGGGTCGAAGTGGGTAATTGGTGTTTTCCCTCTGCAGACGTGAGCATTGACGTTCCTGACACTCTGGACCTGAGCGCCCTGCGTGCAACGGGCCAGCAGCCAGGGGAAGAGCTTCTACCAGAGGTGGCCCCGCCCCCACTCATGACCCCAGATGTGGAGGTTAAAGGTATCCTGGGTTTCCATGGCAACGAGGAGGACGACTCTCTCTACTCCCCACTGCTGTGTTAGTCTGTCTGTCGTTTCTCCTCTTTTCTGTCTCACTCCCAGTTGTCCACTTATTTCCTCCTTTTCGTTTTTCTTGCGTCCTTCTGTTGCCATATTTTTTTTACATATTTTTTTAAGCTTTTGTATCATGGGATTTGAGTTACATTTAGTTAAAAGTTGGTTATGCCCTGGCCTCCAAATAGAGGGCATTGACCTACATCATGACATTGATTTTATTAACAATGTTCAACGCATAACGTACATCCAACTTATGTAACCTTTTCCTCTTGACACATCAGCTCCAGTCCTTGATGACTCCACTGTGTCACAGTTATGTGAAATGGGGTTCCCTCTGGAGGCCTGTAGGAAAGCTGTTTATTACACTGGGAACACTGGAATCGATGCTGCCATGAATTGGATCATGAGCCATATGGATGACCCAGGTGTGCAGAGCTGTGCAATTTTATTTATTTATTTATTTTAACCAGAAATCAAGTTCTCAATCAATCTGGTCACTCCTCTCGCTCCCACAAATGTTCTGCTCCTTCTGATTGGCTGTAGACTTTGCAGCCCCCCTGGTGTTGCCGGGCTGCAGCTCCGGGCCCGGGACCACACCCACTGAGAGCCTCTCTGAAGAGCACCTGGCAACCATTGTCTCAATGGGCTTCAGCCGGGACCAGGCAACCAAAGCACTTCGAGCCACGGTTAGAATCCCTCTCCTGTCCATTTGACTGATTTGGTCTGCCACCTTTCTAGAAGTGGAACACTGTGAATACAAGCACAGCTGCGCCATTTGTGTTCAGACAGTGATGTTTGTTTCGCCATTAATACCTCAACAAAAATGAGCAGGAGTTAGATATTCTACAAGAAACATGCTAAAGGTTCTACCAGTAGACCGTATATTTGAGATGGAATAGTCCATTTGTCTGCATTCTCTAATAATGTCTCCTTGAACTGCCGTTTGCTTGTCGCAGAGCAATGTCCTGGAGCGGGCCGTGGACTGGATCTTCTCCCACCTGGATGACCTGGAGTCCATGGACGTGTCGGAAGGCGGCCGCTCCGCCGCAGAGAGCGAGGGCGGCAGAGACCCTCCTCCCCCCGGGCCTCGTGTCAAAGACGGCGCCGGCAGTAAGTCTCCAGCAAGAGAGTGTGTTGAAGGATAAGAAATGTAGACTGCAGCAACGTTGCCTTCATGATTTGTTTTCATATTGTGTAAGGTGTATCATATTTGTTCTAATTATAATTGATCATGAATTCTCTTTTTCTCAGAGTATGAGCTCTTTGCATTCGTCAGCCACATGGGGACGAGCACAATGTGCGGCCACTACGTCTGTCACATCAAGAAGGATCACCAGTAAGTGCGATTTTTTTTTTTTTTTTTTTTTTTTTTACTCCCTCTTTCAAGGCCATCATTTGTCAGAACTGAATAGAATAGTAAGAATATATCACTGCGAGAATTTATTTCATGAACATCACACGCACCTTAAAGAACCAACAAACAGATCACTCACAAATTCTGACCTCTGCTCTTGATTAGAGGGGAATTGATCGTCTGGCCTTCTGTTGCAACGAAAACAGGAATATTGATTAAACATGTGGATCATTGAAACTAAACTTTTATTTTTAATAATGCATGAATGGCATTTTTTAAATCAATATCTAAAAAGTAATCTAATTTAACGCAGCAGTAGTCCATTACATTACCCCCATTTGAGATACACTGGCTTCATGTAATGTAGTAGCTAGTTCTACAGTGCGTCAACAGGGGGCTCTGTACTCCAGGTACACGGGGAAAAGCATGTGTGGTTTTTAAGTTTGTATTCAATAAACAATATGGATTTTGTACTGTGATAACTTATAGTTTTCACACAGCTTTTATTTTTATAGAATAAATGAGATTACTCAAATTATCATTTTAAAAATACTCCCATGACTTTGTTGGCCATCACATTCAATCACAACGCAACTGACACTTTACTCCCCTGACATTTTATTCTCTAATCAGATTTAAAAAGGCACCCTTTTTGTATCCACAATTTAATAAATAACCTGTTTTGTTAAGTTGCTCTTCATGAACTGAGAGATCTCTCTCTTTCACAGGTGGGTAATCTTCAACGATCAGAAGGTCTGCGCTTCAGAGAAACCTCCCAAAGACCTGGGGTACCTCTACTTCTACCGGAGAGTGGCTGAATGAGGCGAGAAACGTTGGACCCGGGGCGAAGGAGGGGAATCGTGGCCGCTTACACAAACCCACAAGACAGCATTTATAGTCACCTCCCACCAAGCTCTTACAAATCCGCAGGCATGCTTCACAACTGACTTAGGTGTAAATAAATCTCTCAGATCGCATATATACCCAGTTAAATAAATAATTACTGCAGATGTCGGACAGGGTGTTTGAGGAGGGAATCTTTTTCCATTGATTACAATCCATGCGCCTGTTTAGAGATTCATTTATTTACCTGGAAAACTTTGCCGAGTACAATTGGTTAAAACACGTGTTCCAGGTTTTACTCAGAAAATGTATCCAGATAATTCAGAAGGCTTCATGAAACAGGCCCCCGAACACGAGATGGTTGCTTAATCGATTTACTCCTTGCTTGGCTGTCTCCATTATCCGTGTCCGGAAGGTTGTAGTCACTGCCCCATCAGAATGTGTTGCTTCCATTGGACGGTTGCAGTTTGGTGTCACCATTTTTAGCCGGGCAGCAAACTTACTCTGCCAGTTTCAGTGAGGAAGTAATAAAAAATAAAAAAAAACATTGTTTAACATCAACAATGAGAAGAAATGTCACTTAGTCCTCCAAATGAATAACAGCTCAAATGTTTGTTACAAAAAGGAAAAACAAGTCAAAACGCTAATCCTCAGTTTTTTCATTAGTTTGGTGAGGGTGATATCTGGGTGGTTTTTGTTTAATGTTTTATTTTGCAAACAAATCCTTTGTTACTTCTGCTGTGACAAATAAAGAGTTGTCTGTCATTTTGCCGTTTTCTTTTTTTCTGAACCAGTTCCTTTCCGTTTGATTTCGACATCATGATCAAAAGTGAGCTGTCCGAGGTTAAAAAGTGTGCTTACCTGTGTTGTTTGGATCTTTTGTAAACCAGTGTTTTTATTTTAAGCCACTGAAACGAGTTCTCAGCTTTATGTATGTATGCACTGAGTCCGTGGCCTAGTTTGTGAGTGAACACCAGCACGAGGAGCAGAACCCACAAAGAGCGAAGGTTTGGCATAGGCCCACGACGTCGAAGATCGCGTTCCTTCACGTCTTCCGCCTTTTTACACTTTCTGTATCCTTGTGCTTTGGTTTTTGATAAAGTGAGCACCGAGAGGACGAGGAAAGCCTTCAGTTACAACGACACTGCTTCAAAATTAAGGTAAGATCTCAAACTAGATTGTGAAGTTTTATATTGTAAGCTGGAAACATTGGATTTAAACTCACTATTCCAAATCGGTGCCTTTTCTACCGTAATGTCCATCTTCACACGGATGAACCACCTTAGTCATAAAAATGTACCTTTATAGGTTTTAGTGTGTCCTATTTTATTTTTAAACTATAATTTGTTTAGAAGCCAATTTGTAAGAGCATAGATTAAATGTATGTACCCTTCTGTAAAAGCCTGAAGTCTGTATGTATCAAGGTGGATCGGATTCTAAAGGGGATTTTTCTTATCTAAATGTTATACCATTGCCTCATAAACATGAACAAAACACATTATGTGAAAGAGTTTTTAGATGTAGTTATCAATATATATGTTCTAAATATCTACTAGTTCCGTTTTGGTTCCACTTAATCAGAGATATGATGTCTGACTAATGTACATATTTAAACTGAAATGTATTCTTCAGCCTTTCAAATTCATGAAACCGTAATGAAAACACTGATCTGAAATCTCATGAGAATCATTTTTTCCACTCTTTGCTGTATCAGTCAGAAATTCTAGCAAACAAAGCATTTCTACATGCTTTCTCGTGAGTGTGCGTGTTCCTTATTTTTAAAGATCCGAAACAAAAGATGGAATTTTCCTGGTCACCTTTTATTTATATTTTTATGCAAGTCTGCAGTTTTACATGCAACTCTGCATTTTTACATTGAGGTAGAGTGAGGAAGGAAGTAGAAAGCTAGCTCGGTGGTTAGGGATCACATGTTTTTTGTGGAAGCGCTCTGTCTCAAACAGAAGCTGTGTGCTATCTCTTTCACTCCGTGAACCACTGCATTATACATTATGGTTTCTCATCAAATACTTTTATCTGCACTGATATTTGTTACTTTTTCCACTCAGATCCGTCATTTAAAATGAAAACAATCGTGTTGTTTGGGTTTGGTGAGTAAAAATGCTTCTGAAAATACTTTAAATAGTTTCTTGACGATAAAGACGAGCCAGTAACATGGATCCAAATATGTCCCTTTTTATTTAATCTACCTGGGGAAATAACTACAGTTGTATTTTACTGCCAGATTTAACCTGATAAACTGCCCTTTAACTTAATATTGAATATCCACTTTATAGTAATAACATACTACAATACTACAATTTTGTCTAAATACGCAGTGTTTGCTGTATTTTTCCTTGCTTTATGAATGTGATCCTCCCTCTTCAGCGCTTGGTGCACTTTGTGCCGCAAGCAAAACAGTTCTCATAAATCCCGGGGAGAAGGTCACCTTGGAGTGTGGGGTCGACACCTTCACTTCCCTGCTGGAGTGGCATCATAGAGACGACCTGATATACCAAGTTCATGGGCAGTCCGGCTTCCGTCGCAAAGGTGCCGGCGAACTTTCGGCAACTCTTTTGAAAAAACTACGGTTGAAATTACCTGGAGCAAAATATATTGTTTTAAGATAATGAATGTCCTTAATCACACTCAATGTATGTTCTGCTTTAGGGAAAGTTGATATTGTCCAAAGGGCGAAGTTGAAGATGAATACAAAGCTAGAGATCGATAAAGTGAAGGAACAAGATGCCGGAAAGTTCTTTTGCAAAGCAGATCAGCAACGTCGAGAACAAACACTTCTTGTGGTCACAGGTGAGCTGAAGACATACAAATAAAATCTCATTGTCACAATGAAAATTAGAAGTGCATGTTTACTATATATTTATTGGTATAAAAATCCTTTCCATTGATAATCTAATTTATTATATTGAGACAAATTTGTATCAATGACTGATTATTCTTGGAATTAAGTAAAAAACAAAAAAATAAATAATTGTCTTTTTAAACAACTGCTAATCAGAATAATTTAAGGAAATAATAATATAATAATAGTAATTTACCAAACAGACACAGGAACCCTTGATTTGAACGTACGTTTGAAAGTATGTTATATGTTGATGAGAGCATTAAAATGAAAAAAATATATATGGAAAAAAAATAAAAGAAGAGACATAGAATAGATTAAAATTTGCAATTAATTGTGATTAATTTAACTCTTACTATCACATCCAAAGGGTGTTCCCTTGTTCCCTATGATATGAATGAGGACCTCAACTCTCTCTCTGATGTTCTCACCGTACCCTCTCGCCCCTTCTGCGTCAGTCCGGGTCAGCCCACACAATGACCTCCAGCTGGGCAGTGAGGCCACGCTCCACTGTGGGGTAAAGGGTCCCGACCGAGACCCTGCAGTGCAGTGGGTGAGACCAGATGGAAGTCCACACTCAGGGTCACTCAAATCTGTCGACCACTCCGATGCAGGGACCTGGGGGTGTACGTTCTCCCACGACGGGGACCCGTACAGATGGAACCTGACCATCAAAATTAAAGGTCGGACACCTTTGGCTTTTACCAAATACTTTGCACATGTTTGTTTTCCTTCTTTTTACACGTGGATTTAACGCCGTCACAAGCTACCTATGTGGCTACAAGCAAGATGTGCTGTGTTTTTACATCAGAACCTGCTCCTGAAGTTGCACCATCCCCTTCCCGAAGCCCAACGGACGACGTGCGGCCAACCTGCCCCGACTGCGTTCGCTCGGGTAAACCCTCCATCCGCACGTAACAACAAAAGGGATCCTGTACTCAATGATGTGTCATTGACTCCTTGTTTTTTTTTTTGCAACGGTATGTCGTCGCGGCTCAACCAGCTGTCACTCCCCCTGCACCTGGGAGTCCGCTGGGCCTCAGCTGGTGGGTTTGGGTCGCCGTTGGACTAGGCTTCCTGGTTATGGTTCTCCTCGTGGTCATCGTCATTGTCCTGTGCAACAGGATCAAAAGAAAGAAGGTTAGTGATGAAGAATCTCCCAGGGAATCCTCCCATGCTGCTCTGTAGATTCCAATCGGTAGGTGGGGGGAAGGAAGATGGGTGACTGAAGCAAACACTATCACTGTAGTTTGATTTCATTTCTTTCTGCTACAGAGAAAATTTCAAACGATGAAGAATGGACAGCAACTGAAGCCGAAGAAGTACTGCCAGTGTAACTGGTAAATCTTCTTAACTGGCTTCTGTCTAGTAAAGGAATGACTCTATCTCCTCTCCAGCTGTATCTATTCACTTTACAGATGCTTTCTCATCGACTCCATTCACTTCATATAAATGACTGTTTGACCTTCATTTTCACTGTGCCTTTTACCAAGTGCTTCATTATTGTGTCGTAATTAGTGTGAAAACTTCTCTTCTTTCCTCTCTTTATCGCAGCCCAGCAGCTGCAGCAAAAACGCGGCAAGGACGCCGGCGAGAGAAGCAACCAGCTCCCCCTCTGCAACCCCTGCTAATGCTGTGACATGAAAGACAGATCGAAAGAAAGGAAAGACAAACATGAAGAGAGAGAGAGAGATTGAGAGGAAGGGGCAGGGAGAAATAGATAAAGAGAGAGAATGAAAAAGAACCCTTGTGTGAATGCGTCATGAATGTAAATTTGCTTTTTTTAATGCTCAAGATGAAAATCAAAATCAAATGTAATGATGTGGGTGCTTTGAACTTTTTCACCAAATTTAACCAGGGAACTAAATGCAAATATGCTCCTCCACTGCAAGAGAGGACAACATCAGTGTGTGCTTATTTTTGTCATTTATGCCTCATGTTAACTTGTAAAGAATACACAACGTCTTTGTGCTATCCATTGAAAAATAAATTCTTCTCTTGTGTTAATGTGTATTTGGTAGATGCCAAAATATGTCCATGTGTACTGTTTTTCCATGATGGGTAAATTCAAGATTAGAGAACTGCATTGATGTTGTGTCTAGTTTTCCTCTTTCAATAAACACAAAAGCAAATTGGGACGATGGAGTTTTTCTATCCGTGAGATAAAATTCTTTCAATTCTTTCTTCAAAAGCAGTAATTACATAGACACTACACATATGTTTAGTGGCTAGTTAATGAAAAGAAGGCCACCATGGCCCCCTAAAGGCTTTAAAAAAATGAAATTTCTAAAGATTATAACTTCCAACTGCTTTCTCATAATATTAAAGAGTATGTTGACAATGTCATGCTCTTGAATATACTTTAAATGGTGCCTGTGTTGATTCAGAAGCTCTGGATTCCCCACAACTGGTGCAGAAATAATGCAGGTGTTGACACACAGTAAACACCTGGTACACAATAACACAAGACCACCAATGACATACATTCATACACACACACACACACACACACACATATATATATATATATATATATATACATCTATCTATATATACATAGATCTATGTATAGATACAGATACACACATACTGTACATAGAAACATAGACACATACATACACACACAGTATCAATACATATACACACATACATACGTAAATACATATTTGTATGTACTGTATGCAAAAGTGAAAGGATGTATAATAGATTTGTATGAGTTAAGGAATTCTGGTATTTTGTAACAAAACCTTTCAAAACAACTTAATCGTTTACATTGTGTTTAGGTCTATGCATGCCTGTGTGTGTCTGAGTGTGTGTATGTGTGTGGGACTGTAACTCTGATCTTTGCAATCCATTCAGTACACAACAGAAAGGATGGGATCATAGTGGTGTCTGACTTCCTGTGTATGAGCGTGAGTGTGTGTGTTTGTGTGTCTGTGTGTGAGTGTGTGTGTGTGTCAGCAAAAGAGCCACCTGCAGTGCACACAGTCTACCAAATGTCAGAGCTGAAATCATCGCTGCACTGAGAACATCACATGTGAGTACTTCTAAACATACTTCATTGACACAGTGTTCTACCTGTTTAAGAGTTGATTTAAGGGCTCCGGTCACTGGGAGAAGATGCATATGTCAGAGTAACGTAGTTTATACACGAGGGAAAAAACAGCTCTACAAATACTGCCAAACTCTGGCTGAGATGCTCTGTTGTTGACAGAAGCAAAGGGCACTCAAACCTGGAGTCATACAGGCCCACAATCCACATACTGATGGATTTGGCTTGTTTGGCCTCGGTTTGTTTTCCCCAATCTTGTTCTTACTTTGAGCTATAATACTTCCAATGTTTTGGCTGAATGTCTCCTCATATTAGTCTAAAAGGATAACAGATGGCTCGTTTTATCATTAGCCTGAAATAATTGTTTTAATGTGTCAGCCTCGATGTGTTTATTGCACCCTGACGACTCTGTTTGTGTTTGATGCTCCTGAGGAAGGATTTCAAAATCTTAAGTCAGAAAGGCCTAAAATAGAATTCTTTGTTTTTCTTGAAGTGTAAAGTTCAGAACTTATGCAACAACGAAAGCACCGTTTTGTTGATTTTGCAATCAATGGGGCGTAGTACTGGATTGCTACACAAACTGCTGTTATAGAGGAAATAGCTGGAAATATGAAAAGTATTAACAGAGGAGATAGCAAACTGTTAACCGTTGTCCGCTGTTGCTAAGGGGTGAAACCATGATCGTGTAGCTTTTCAGATCTTTTAAATAACTCTGTGTTACTGAAATACTGAGTCCTGTAATGAGAAGAAGGACATTGATATTGTATGTTATTTATTGCAAATGCTGTATATTGAGGAGGAGTTGCCTTAATAGCTTCAAATATGCCTCCAACCGTTGCAGTCATGCCGTTGCCACATTAGTGCTTGTTGCATTCTACATGCAGCATTTATTTAAGTGTAATGTAACTTAACCAGACGCACATTGATCCAAACACAAACAGTGGGACCTTGGTGCACGGAGCTTTAATAATTGAAAGTCAAATCAAAGGTTCTGCTACGTAGAAAAACTAAAACCCTTAAACTAATTTAGAGTCCATGTTTGGCAGAAACCATTTACCAAATTCCTTCATGTCCCGTTAGTCAAGTAATATGAAATGAAACTAATTAATGGTTTGGCATTTTGAAATATATTTTACAATTACTAGTAATGTCATTCATCCTGAATACAGTCTGTACAGTATCCACGGACTATTTGCTTGTTATCCAAGTAATATAAACACAGAGAATGTTAAAGATAATATCCACATCAACGTTAAGGACATTAAAAATGGCCGGTTCGACATGATTTTAGAAAAACATATCAGCCGGCAGCTGTAAGACTTGAACAGAGGTGGTCATTTTACCGCGTGTATACATTGATAAATGCATCTCCACCTTTTGTACATTTTGCACATTTCTATGCAATGTTTCTTTGCTATGTTGGAAAGCAATCGATCAGCCATTAACCCTTTATTTCTCAACTTTTACACCACGATTCTGTTTTTTGTGATGTTTTTAATGTGTGTTGACAAATTCTTTTAGTGTCCTTGTAAATCGGCTTCCCTTAAACTTCCCTTTCAGTTTATTTTATGGTTTTAATCTGCTAACATCTTCAATGTTTGTCCATTCCACATTAATAACCACTAAATCACCCATCAAAATAATAAAAGTCCCGTGAGGCGACCCATATGGTGTAATATTCTGTGTCCATACGGACATCGAGTGTGACTATTATTACACACACATGTTATTTGGAGTTAAGAAAAAAGATTGAGGCCCTTTTTTAATTTGGTAGTGTTCACGTCAAACAAATACCATAAAGTTATATCTCTTACACATTTATGTTTTTTATTTTTCGTGCATCCTTTTTGCATATTATTGATAAGACATCTAAAACAACAACCTACAATATTTAGTCTTCTATTCAACATTTGTCTCCAGGTTGGTTGTAAGTGATTGAAGTCCGTGAACGATAATTACCAGCAGCGATTTTACCCGGTTGTTGAAAAAACTTTATATAACTTTGACAACTGAGAGGTCAGCTGAGAGCCGAGATGTTTGTGCATCACTGTCCAGTTACTGTCGTGGTGACTCATTGAGTAAAATGGAAGTCCTGAGGTGTATTCCCTGTTTTAGTATGTTCATCAGATCGCTTTTCTGTAATCAGATGTGTCGATATATAGAAGGACCGTTTGGTCACAGGAAACTATGGTCTTTTCGACCATTTGTGTTCAGGGTACAGAGCCAAAATTAAAAAATAGTGTTGTGAACGACTTCATTTACCATAGCACAATAAAGAGCACTCTTTTCCCCCCTTTGGAGGTGCAAGGATGTCAACGTCCACACTACATACAGTACACGTCATTTAGCTGACGCTTTTATCCAAAGCCACTTACAATTAGTGCATTTCAATCATAAGGATACAAACAAAGAAGAACACAAACAAGAAAGTGCAATTTCATGCACTTGCTCTAGATGAGAGCGGTTAAAAGTACATTTTAAGCGCTACACTGTTAGTGATTTTAGTTAAGTTGTAGGTCTAGCTACTCAATGTGTATTTCATGGTCTCTCCTTTAGGCGATTACTAAGCTGTGTTTCCCTTACATTGTTATGAAAATGTAACATCGAGACATCAGGATTCCCTTTGCATGGCTATTACTCAGTTCCCTTGCTCATCGTTTGTCTTACACCAATGATCCCACACAAACACACAATCATTCAAAGCGAAACTGATATTTCTGAACCATTGTGTCTCCCTCCCTCTTGTATTTCCATTCGGGCGCTATCATTCCACCAGGAGCACCAGTACCTGAGAAAACCGCGATATACACAATGTGAAGCGTACCTGTTCAACAAAGCCATGCAAACATCTGGCACATGGTAGGGCCATATTATGTTGAATGCCAGTGAGCAGCTTCTGAACAGGTGCAGCATTCAGCGTGTTGATACGTGAGCACCAGGAGACGGCTAACAAACATTCACCTGGCCCCCAACCTGCAGGTGCAATCTGCACGTTTTTTTTAAAATAACCCACTTCCTTTAATTAATTGAGAATAATCTCCTCCTGTAAACTCCCCTCATGTTTGGCCCGAGTTAAATGCAGGTTTTTGGGGGTGAGTGCTTAAATAACTGGTTCGTTGTGACGGACCACTCGTCCGTCTCAGATCCCATTTATACATTTTCTACTTTGCCGTTTCACTTGTAACGAGGCGACAGTTGAGTGATGCCGAGCAAGGCGTATCAAACGTACGTGACTTTATTCTGGAACTGCCGAGCAAGGCGATGCTCACCAGAAGACCAACGATAAAGTGCTTTGAACCAGGAAATGAAACATAATGATTAAACTGTTGCAAAGCTTTTACTGTGAGGTAGATGTGAGCACCTGTGAGCCACTGAGCACCAAGCGCTAAGATGAAATAAAGCAACATTATTGCTTTGTGTACTGTACATAATTAAAAACAGTTTTTTAGTAGTGGATTTGTGCGCAGTGGAGTATACTTGTAACGTAGAATACTTTTTAGAGCAATATGACAATAAACAATAGCTATTACCTAATCCAGAAGATAGATAAGGTCTAAAACTTTGATGTAGCACAGCAGTTTCTATTCAGCAGTTTTGCGATTTATTACATTGGCAAATAAACTATTGTCGTCTACCACACATTCTAATCATTTACTTGAGTGTGAGTGTATTTGTTCACTGTAACACAGATACTGCTCAGTGCAAATACATTTGGGGCGGATTTTGGTCTTCATTTGACATGTAAAAAACATCCTGGGTATCTACTAGAGATGTCTGATTCGGACCATAAGTGAATGCATTAAATAGTCAAACTGATTATTTACAGGAATGTAGTGACATCAACTGCAGAAACAGTGATATGATATGACCAACAAATCCATAGAATCAGCTTTATGTTTCCGACAATGTTATTGGAAAAAGAATTCAGTTGAAACCTCTTGTTGAGAATTACACAAACATGACTTGACATGAAACGATGACAGTCCTGCTTGTGTCTCAATTCCAAAATAGCTTATTTTTCCATTCTGAAAAACGACACAGCTGCCCACGAGCAATACAGTAACGCACGAAAAATAGGCATCGATGTGTGCAAACCATGTAGTTGAGGTGGTGAGTGGGAGACACATCTATTGTTTCACAAATCTAAAGTTTCAAAGAACCTTGAATGAACTTCCCCCACACGATGAAACGTCTTTTCAGTCAATGAGCAGAATGTCACTTGTTTCTGATTCTCGGCCTCTTTTCCACTGACATTTTGTTTATTTTTAAAACATCAGGCCTGTCACATGCATTACAAGCTCGGTACCTCCCCAAACACGCAGACAGCCTCCAGCATTTTGGCTACCCGCCTCTGTTCAATCAAACACAATTTGTCTGACATTAAAAGTTTAAAACACAAAAAGACAAGCAGAAAATTTAGATTTCATGGTAAGGGAAATCCTCAGAAGGATTGTAGAGGATGAGGAAACATGAGATACATGTGAAATATGTGAATCACTCCTTCCTTCTTGCGTGTGGCCCACACTTTGAGTCTATTTCTCTTTCAGTAATGAAACGATGTGGGTCACACGCCTCGTTAGGTGTGTCACTAATGAGGGAGTCCTCACTTTCAGGTGTTTTCCATCCAAACCAGAGTTCAAAAACAGATACGCATCCACTGAAATCAGCATCAAATTTGAACGTTTACTTTCCCACACTATTATCGCCCCTGGAGGTTGAAGCGCTTCGTTCTGAGGAGCAAACAAAAGGCTCGTTACAGTTGAGGCTTCGGAGGGAGCAGAAGCAGGTGTGAGCGCTTCATGAAGACAGTACAGAGTCAGGCCGACAAACCTCAGAGAGACACATGAGACGAGTGTGAGATGTTTGCTTTGTCCTTGTTGTGGTTCATGTTTCTAAACCACCTCGGCGTGTGTTTGTGCAGCTCCAGTCCTTTAACAATTGCCAAAGATGTCATCAGTCGGCTTAGCCTGAAAATCCCTAAAACGATTGTGGTATAAGAGAAATTACACTTTAATGACTCTTAAAACGTCCAGCCGTCCGTATTGTATTGTTTTCCGGCTTCGTCTACAACATTAAGTCCCTCATTTTGCAAGCTACCTTGTGGGATATTTATGAATAAACCTATTTATTGGTGGTTATTGAGCTCAGCATGAAAGAAACAACAAAAAATAAACTCATGCCGACTTTTGGTATCATTCCAGTTTCATTTACGTTTAGTCCCTTTTTCAAAAAGTTTAAAACATAAAAACGTCTGTTTGAGGATTTTCTTTGCCCTTTGTATCCTGTCACTGCAGTAAATTGACAGTGTAACAGTTTTGTGTATTATTTCAGTGAAGATCCCAATAAGCTGTTACAGACAAACAAACAGAGAGGCACAGATGTTTTATTACGGCCGTATTGAGTGCAGACGGGAATCTACAGAAGGTTAAGTGTGGAGATGAACACAAGCAGATGTTTGGCTCCCACACAGGTGTACATTTACCCCAAAAAGCATTATAAGAACTATTTGTCATGCATAGTGTAATCAGAATATCACACTGGGTGACTGACAATCGCTTAACTTTGGGTCTCAAAAACACATATTTGATGTGAAGAAAAACTGTCCTTCACTTTAAAATGAACAGAACAAATTGTCTTGTAAAATACGAAGAACTGATCATGAGTCCACAAAAGCAGCCCCACAAGATGTGACTGAGTGCTGCACTGTTTTTAGCCCTTTATTTAGTCATTTATTTAATATCACAGCGTTGAAACCCGCTCTTTGCATTTGCAAGTTTGCTTGTTAAAACCCCGGCTGCTCTCATTTGCTCCGTTAGTTCTGATCGGCTCGCATGTTATCATTGAATACCAATTCATTGGGAGAGAAAACAAGAATTCCATTAAGAGGAAAACTCTTAATCTGTTCCAGCCGCACCGGCGGCGCAATCTTGTCCCAACTTTTATATGAACTCAAGTCAAACAAGCAATAGATTTTGGAGCAGGCAAAAGAACTTGTGTTTTGGATTTCAAAAATACCGCTTCGATGTCAAGTTGTCCAACAGTGATGAAAAACACAGGTTGATGATCATCCGTGTTTTCTTCACTTACGTAAGAGCAGCTCGACTATTTTGAAGAGAGACGTTATGTTCCAATGGCTAGAAAAATGTATATCTATTATACTCAAATTATACTCAAATTTACATAATATTAACTATCTATTTATTTTGTTAATCTGAAGACTAAAAAGTGAAACTTGCAGTTTTTACACAACAGTATGACCCCGTATATCAGAGACACAAGACTTACACCAAAGACTTTATCCATGTTAAAGGGATTCAATGAACAACATTTCAAGGGCAGGTCAGTGTGGAAATAACACAGGTGATCTTAAACTCTCTTGATGTATTTTTTTTGTGTTTTTACGGGAATATTAAACTCGCACGATCACATTTCTCCTCACAGGCGTCCCAGCGAGATGATTTCTCCTGAACTATATTAATCCACTGTTTCTTTTTAGAAACGTCTCCTTTTTCATTTCCTTTTGTTAAGATTGGTTCAGCTCGCCATGGCTTGAATTCTGATGAACTAATTAGGGAGGTAAATCAGTACAATTATCTGACATGAGGAAAATCCAGCGAGCATAATAAGGCCGTAACCCGCCCATGTGCCATTTTAAACATTCCAAAGATAGATAATAACTCCCTGGAGTCCGATATCAGGCAGAAACTCAAATAACAAATTTAACCACTTAAAATGATTTGTTGGACAGATTCAGAAGTAAAAAGGAACAAACAATATAATAAATACACTAATTAACTTATTAATTGAAATATTTGACCATTACACTGCCCAAATTATATTATGTATGATATAATATAATATGAAGTATAGATTTTTAAAAAGATTAAGTGATTAGTTTTTACTGTTTAATATCTTAAGAGCTCTTGCCCTCATCCTTTGTAACAACCAATCAGAGATCATTATTCTTCTTTTGGCTTTTGTTGATGACTGTGCGTTTGGTTTACAGACCAATCGGAGACGAGGGAGGTGCGACGGTGCTAAAAAAGCGAGTTTGTATGATAGATTTTCAACATTTCCAACCTACTCGGGGTCACAGAGCACGAAGGGACACTCCACAATCAACAAGAGATGTGAGTATAATGTAATTGAAAAAACTGTTTTACTAAGTATGCATTTGTTTCCAAATGTCAAAGCATTTATACATTTACATTTATATAAATATAATCATTTTTCTGTCACTGTTAATAATTATTAATTATTAACCAGGTTCTGTATATCCAGCGAAGGCGGAAAAAAGTTTTATATATAAAGCGATTTATACATTCACCTAATTACAGTGGCAAAAAAAACATTATTCTACAAAGTAAAACTGAAATAAATATTAAGATATTAAACACAAAATCCATCAACAACAGACATCAAAAACTAAACTGTTTTTTTTGTATAGCTCAAACATAATAACAATTTTGTTGTAATTGTTGTATTCCTTCTTTCTTGCTTCATTTTTTGTTTTAATTCAAAGTCAAACACGAAATGCTAAACACGCCGTACGCACAATTTACATGTTAGAAACATGAAATATCATTGGATTTATTTTGTATAGACCTTTAAAGAATATTTGTAAAAGACGTTCAAATATAACAGTCTGAACTAAATATGTTTAGATGCAATTAACGGCGGTTTGTGCATCAATTATTTTCTGGCTCAAACCCTGTAAACTGTGTCTGTGTGTAATGCATTGAGCAGTAAAAGAGACAAAATATGTTCAATTCAGTTATGTGAAAAGCAGTCATACTACTCCTTTTTTTCTCTTGACTCGCTCCATTCACCTCCTGACGGTGTTTGACCCTCCTCTCTCCTCCATCTCGGCTTGTTGTTGAAGCTCCATCCCGACTGCACCTGTGATCCTCTCGGTTTCTGGGTTTCAGCTCAACGTCTAAAATCTCCAACATCTCCTATCTTCAGTTATCATCTGTCTCCGGTCTCCACCGTTACCCACCGTCCTATAAACGCTGATCTCATCGATAATAAATAATGCAATATTATTTATTTATCTTATAAATATCTCATGGATCTCTATATCCACATCTTCACAATCTTTGATCTTTTGCAGATAGTTTGAAGCGATACTTAAACTGTCTTAAACGTGATTTGAGTCTTGTCTCCTTGACACACTTCACCTCAGAGTTGAATCTTTATTCCTTCAGGCAGGTACGAGGCCTGAGACGGATGATCGTACAATTTATAACCATAAAATACCTTTATCGGTGTCTGTGTTGGTACGAGTGAAGTTAAATGTACCTTGTGACCTTCATACGTTTTAAATATTAGTCCTGATACTTTTATGATGAAGGCTAGAATTCTTTTTTTACGGGACATTGTGCATCGTTTGTGAAGACATTTTTGCCTCTCAAGGTGAGACAAAGAAACTTTTGAAGAGACATTATTTATCTGACAGCTACCAAAAGCGAGGTGACAGGAAACAATGGGAGCAGGAGGAGGAAGGACATGGAGCAAAGGTCTTTGGTCGGACAGAGGTTTCATAGCTTGGGTCGGAGCTCTATACCACAATAATATTTGTTTACACTAAATACAAATCTCTGAGAAAAAATGCGACGTTGAAAAGTGTTTTGTAATGCATTATACGAGATAGAAATACACCATTGCAAATTTGTAAATGTGCAAATAATCCAAAGTTACTCATCCATCACGCAAACCTTTTCTCCTCCTCATATAATCTTTTGTAAGTTTTGGGAATTTTAGGCAGGTACAAATCAGAAGAGCTCATTGTATATATTCTTCTATTTATTCAATATGATTTATTTATTGTAGAGGCATGTTATGCATTTTAGATTTTACATTTACGCTCAATAATCAACTGTATTCTATTGGATTGATTTTAATCTTTGGGGTTTTAATGATTAAATCAATATAAAAACAACAACAACATTTTTTGTGCACAATCATATACTGTACAAACTATCAAGATTAAAAAAGTGTAGGGGGAGAGAAAAAGAGAGATAAGGGAGAAACATCTACCTTTGAACCACAGTCTAAGGCTGCTGCTGGGGCTGTGGTCTCCTTCCTTTTCTCTCTTCAAGCGTGAAGAGATCCGTCTTTCGTGGAACAAGGGAGGAAGAGGGGGGTGTGAGAGGCAGAGAGGGAGGATTGGGATACGAATCTGCAGCTTAACTAAATCAAGGCCCACCACAACCCCGGCGTACGCGCTGTCTCTCTTCCCTCGTTCAAAAACCCACCGCAGGCCGCCTACTCGCTACTCTCTCTGCTCTTTTCCTTTCATCCTCTCAAATCTCTCTGAATCTGAGACCACCACAGACCAAACTATACTTCCTGCTGAATGAATTCTCTGTGCAGCAAAAGTAGACAAACATGAATAGTAACATGTATTTTATTCCAAATATAATAGTATTGTCGTTATTACTCTTAGTATTATTATTGATCTTTTTTTCTGTCCACAAATTAAACCAGTAAAAATGTGAAGTTTAACTTTCAGAGAGGTGTTGGTCTGTGCGGACAACGTGCGTGACATTTCACAGCTTTGTGGACGAGACAGACCCCAACAGTACAAATCATTGGACTTTGGATCTGTTAAAAAAGGATTACGTCTTGAATGAAATGAGATCTAAACATTGTTGCAAACATTGAGAGAGAAAAGGCGTCGGTGCTGTTAGATTTAAACTTAAGAAATCTCTCTGAAACTTTACAACTTGACAAATTAAAATTTCTTGATTCGTCTCTTCTCCGGTCGTACTGTTTACACTCTTAACTCCACTATAAAACAAGAAATCATCAAGAGAGAGAACATCCCATCCATTTCCATGTCAATACAACAGCACTTTCATACAAATTAATTTGAGCTGTGAGCTACATTGTATGGCTGGAAGTCACAATATGAACAAGGTTAATTAAAAATATATATACTTAATCTACTTCAATATGTTTTCTGTATTTCTGTCAGACGGGATGGAAATGAGGAATGTTTGTCACTCCGTCTTCCTCCTCCTGGCTGCGCTCACGTCCTTCACGGGTGAGACACACTGATTGGAAATGATTCCTTCACTTTGACTTAAGGAAACTTTGGCTTTGTGCAGGAACGAATAACATCCTTCTCTCTCTCTTAGGCGCAGTGGAGGTGAAATATGCTCAACTGGGAGAGCCGGCTACCATTAGGCCTCCTGGGGATGATGGTTTATCAAAGTGTTACATGTATTGGCAGCTAAAAGGCAAGGACCCTCACATTAATCCACTTGCCTGGCGCAGCCATTTAGGCGGAATGGGGGTATCTTCAGGTGAACAATGCATTGAGCTATTGACAGATATAATAAAACTCAGAAGGTATTTTTGACAGAAACAGCCATTTAATTCTTCCCATGCAGATGACCAATGGAAAGGCAGATTGTCTTTGTCCGGCGACTCGCTGATCATCAAAGACGTACAAGAGACTGACTTCCAGACCATTGTCTTTGAACGCACTTGTGGTACTAAAACATCCTCAACTGAATATAAACTTCTCAAACTCACAGGTAAGAGTTAGAATAATGTGACCAGACCAGTTTAGTCACCGTAGTCACATATTTACATATAAAAGGATATGCGTAATCTATGTAGTTGTCAACATAATCCATAGGCAGATGTACTTTGATCACATATAGTATCATTATAAAAGGTGTAATTTTATTTTTTATTTTCAGTTTTCCCTTGTGAAACATAATCTTCTGCTTTTGAACATGGTAGCTAAACAACAAGGTGGTTTTCTTACTCGATAACCTTTTTTTTTTTTTTACCAATGAGATCTTTTGATGTATAATATACCGCCACATAGAAGGGAAATATTAAATTACCTACCACCCACAGTCTTACCCTTAATCATTTTCATAATATCCATTCTGTTTCCTAGTGAGTGTGAACCCATCCTCTGCTCTGCTGCCGGGGGACACGCTGTCTTTGTCCTGCGGCGCAGAGACTCTTCAAGGTCAGAAGGGCCCAGAGATACATTGGCTGAATCCCTGGGGAGAGACAATTGGAAAAGGTCCTCAACCACTGACTCTGAAAGTAACGAGCCAAGACAGTGGCCAGTGGACTTGTGTTTTTGCAAACGAGAACACGGCCAAAGTTTCTGTCACGGTTTTAGGTGAGTGACTGCGTATGTGCACGTGTGGATTTGTGCATGCATTTGTTTTACAGTAGTAAGATAACGTATTATCCCTCTCTTTTTCTCCCTGTTTAGACCTCTCCCCAGCACTTTTACATCCTCAATACACATCTAAATCCTGGCCTCTCACCGTGCCCTGTTCCCTCTCTGCTAACATCACGTGGCAACAAATCAAGAAGGACGTCCAAGAAGTTCACTGGCACTTTGTCCCCAAATCCGGCTTGAGTCGGAGGCTCTTCTCCCTCTCTCTGGAGGATCCACCAACCTGGAAGGCGGACCGAAACAGTGAACTATGCCCTGTACCAGACCCTAAGAAAGGAGACCTGTCTTTGACCAGAAGCCAAGGGAGTGAAGAAGACCAAGGAGATTATGTGTGCACCATGAGATTTAAAAACGGCGTGTCTCTGAACAGGACTGTGCACGTAGAGGTGCTGCAAAGTAAGTCAAAGTGAATTGCTTTGTACACGGCCGGCTCGATGATGCACTCACTCGCTCCCAGCATGACATTTATTCCTTTTTTGTTATCGCACTATCCTAATTTATCTTGTTTATTTTTTTCCTTTTTAATTGTCATTCAGAAGTAAGAGGTAGCCGTTGATTTGTCTCCTCTTCTGCTCTGTTGTGCTGTGCAAGTGTTTTCATCTCTCTGGTGCAGAGTTTATTTGGAAAAGTCCCTGGTGTGACATTTTTAATTCAGCGGCTAATACACTTGTCTAGCTGCATTGTTTTTATAGGGAATAACTGGCTTTCCCGCTGCCATTAGAGAGTGATAACACAATTCATTTAAATTGGACTGTGTATTCTGAGGATTTCTGCTCTAAAATAAGAATTGTTCCTTTTTTTAATGTTAGTTATCATCTAACCAGAAACACTGACACTAGTCCAGCAATGAGATTTCAAGAAAGGGGACTATCTGGCGAATATGGGTCCCCTGAGCTTCTCTTGAACCCCCAGGTTTGACTAAAATCCCTCTTGTAACCTGCTCCCCCCTGGAATCAGTTCCACCGTCAACCAAGCCACATTGAATTTGTCTTTGTGGTTTTGTGCACTTTTCACATCGATGCCGTCATGTTCTTCGGTTTCTTGAAGTCTTTTACGAAAAAGTTTTTCCCCCTGAAGCTTGGCAGGTTTGGCTGGCGCAGTGCAGCAACAGATGCTCAGTCAGATTCAGATAGTTAATGTAGAGGAAAGGAGACCAAATGACTTTTCCAGCCTGCCAAATCTTCCCATGCTCATCTTATTTTTTATTCCTCTCCGTCTCTTCAGTCACCTCCTCTCTGGGAACAGAGTTCGTCTCTGGCCAGCAGCTCAACTTGACCTGCAGCATTGGCCACCCGACGCCCTCTGACCTGCAACTGAAGTGGGTTCCGCCCGAACAATCGTCCCTGTCCTCACTGGCCTCTGACCGTCACCTCGCCCATTTCACCATCCCACAAGTGGGGACGGGCGACGGCGGGAAGTGGAGATGTGAGTTGTGGCGAAGCGACGCGCTGCTGACGTCGGCCGAGATAACGCTGAAGATCGGTGAGTGCAGGAAGTGAGAAGAGAGCGGGAAATGTGACTCTGGCGTGACCTTGTGGCCACAGTCTCTTTTACAATGCAAAGCGTGATATGATGTGCTCTGTGTACTACATGCTGTTTGATGCCTCACTGTTTCCGCTGAACACACAGAACCCAGATTGAGTTCATGGATGCTGGTGGTCATTTGTAGTGTCACAGTCATCGTAATCCTCCTACTCATCCTGGCATTCATCCTCTACAGACGCAGACAGGTACAGTTAAACCATGCCTTTCTGTTCGATCGCACTGCTCTGTTAATGTGGCATTAAGAGTTTTGTCTCTCTCTGTGTGCTGATTACATTAGCAACGGAGGACACACCTCGGGCGTCGATTCTGCAAATGCAAAGCGTACGTAACCACCATTTCCTGGTCTCCTGAAATGACTCAAGATCAACTTATAGCCACAAGGTGTTTTATGAAGAAATAAGCATCACCACCTGCACTTTGCTTTTTGTATCCCTGTGTCTCATTCTATGATGTAAACGAAACCTTTTATGTGTTATGTTTCAGCCCCAAACCCAAAGGATTCTACAGAACATGATACATCTCCAGGAGGGACATTTTCAAGAGGACACCACAGACAATTGAGTTTCTGGTTAGAAGAGATGGATTTTTCTGACCCATCCACTAATCCATGAAACTGTTGACTCTGTTAATAAAACAACGTTTAGGTCAGAGACTGGTTTATCACTGAGACGTAATTCAGGCTGGTCCATATCTGCCATTTTTGGATTTGTTTTTATTTTTCTAATGTCACATGTCATTTCTATTTCACATGATTGCTCTATGCTTTGTTTAATCATAATTTTAACATTATTCTTTGTGATCATTGCTGTTGATACCTGTTTATGTTATGCTATATTGTATCCACATCTTTTTTTATGACTGATAAGCATTGTTCATTTTTCAGCTTTTTTTCCAATTAGCAAATATATAAAACATAGCATTTGTTGGTAGTAAATACCCAACTGAGCACTGTTACTTAATGAAACAAGGTCATTTTTTGGATTGAGTGTTGGTGGCCGTCTGACATGTTTAGGGATAGATGAAGGAACAGGGAACATTGTACCGGGTCTGAGTGGAGCTGGGCACCGCCACAAAGTCAAAAAATCTGTTTGTGCCAAAGTGAATTGATTTTTTTGGTGTAAAATAAAATATCATTTTTTATTTGTTTTTAGGCTCTTTATGTTCTGTATGTTCACTCATTATAGCGACTGATGTAAAGGATGAGATGTTACTGTGTGACGGCTGTTTATTCATGAGAGAGAATCTTTGCTTTTTCTTGATATCTTGACTCAGATAATGAGGATGACCCTTTAATAAAATGTATTTCCAAATCCTGTTAAGAGGTTTAATTGCAGCTTGAGTCACTAAGACCAAGTTACTCCAGTTTTGAGTTTTTTACTCTGCCTTCCTGTCAAACAAAGGATTTACAAAGAAAATCCTGCTGTTGGTTTAGTAAGAATACATGCGGCATTGTGTCTATTCACAGTATCTACAGGAGCCTGAAAGAGCTGAGCATCTGGTTGCCATGTTGGATAATTGGTTCCACAGGAGTCTGTACCGATTCATCAACAAGTGAAGTTTCAGCTTCAGAGAGGACGCCTCTTCCTTTGGAGTGTCTGCAGCCTGAGAGGAGGCTCCAGGAACCAACATCCCAAGAAAACGTAAAGGACAGCATGGCTTCTAATGTTCAGACACCTAAAGCATATACGTGTTACATGCAGATCCCCCTTTATGTCCACTCTACGGGTTTAAATATGATGACTGAAGACAGTGCTGTTGTTCTGGTGGGGCGGGGGGGCCTTAGGGCAGGCACTGGGGAGGATTGCAGATTTCTACCTCTGATATGCGCCTGTTCAAAATAGAAAATGAGGATACAAAGCTCCCTAAACTGGATCATTTTCATACTTTCATTTGTAACTACCTTACGCCACTGGGGCACATTGTTCAAGGCTGCTCTTACCTTTTATATCATGTCTGCCAGCTGATACAATAACATTTAGCTTCCTCTCTGTGGTCTCTGGGTGCTTTATAGAGCAGGGGGACAGAAACAACAGATTGACCAAATCTACCAGACAGACTGCAGAGTTTATGATTACTAAGATGATGCAATAACATGTGGCCAAACCCCATTGATGAACTGCTACATTGGATTAGATAAACAAACATGTTATGATGGCGCTCTGGCACGCAGGTCTTTTTATGAGCAAAGACGAATACGTTCTTAACATATTAGCAAAGATGGAGAAGTAAAAAAGTACGACAGCATTAATCAGCGCAGTGTGTTGCCACGTGTTTGTGTGTTGAGAGTTATTTGTATTCTCTTCATTAGAAGAACAGCTGCCACAATATCACCTCTACATCACAAACACACACACACACACACCAGATGCCTACTCTGTCGCTTTAACAGACTGTCAACAATTTTATGTTTTTTTTGGGACATATGTCCAATTCATTATTTTTTTGGCACCTAATTCCTGTCATCATTGTCAGCTATTCTTCTTCATGAGGTTTTTTCCTTCAATCCAGAGTAATGAAAGCAGAGAAGGATTATTTAGTGTTGTTAATGTGTGTGTGTTTTATGTGACTACTGAGCTCAGAAAGCGTGGCTGCACCATCACCACTGATTCTTATGAATCTGTGCTCTTCTTGTTGAGTCAGAGAGCCCCCCCCCCCCTCTTTTCACTACGCAGCCCCAGCTGTTTTACGGTTACAACCTTGTTTTTATGTCACGAAGTTCACAATGTTCACAATGTTATTTCCACTGTTTTGAAAATACGTATTTCTGTTCTGACTCACCAGAATGTGGGCGTGTAATTTACCAAAAACGTTCTCTTAAGCGAGCTCGAGTGTGAGGAAACTTCTGAGATTGTGCAATTGGGGGCAAGTTGACAATGAATCAACACGGCAACAGGCAGACATACGCTGCAAAGAGCCAACAAAGTGAGGAAAGACTCTCCCACTTTGGATCAACACACCCTTCACTTTTCCAGAAAGAGCTGTCGTTATTTAGTTGTAGGTAGAGGACAGTTTAACTGAGCACATCCGTTTTAGCGCTGCAGCAGTGCCGCGTGGAGGGAAACCTGCCTCAATAAATCAACCAGCAGGGACAAATTTAATTTCAAGGAGAAATATTGCTGCTTGGGAGAGGATTTACCAAAGCATATCGGGAACGAAGGAGGTACAGTACTAAAAGAGACAGAGCGACACACAGAGTGTTAACAAGGGCATCAAAGCCATGGAGCAGGGAGAAAACTACAGCAGCCTGCACGAGTTCACAGAGGAGCCGACCCCCGGAGGGAACCGGCTCATTCTGGAACACAACAACGGTATTGTGTGTTCATGTGACAAAGATATTGGGAGATTTCACGTGCGTAAGCGTAATAGCATGTACACATATGTGCATTTACTCAGGTACTGTGACAATACTGAAATACTTCACTTGTCTTCTTTGTGATGTAAAGTCCACTTCACTTGCCTATATTGCTCAGGGAAATGGTTTACTTATTCTACTCAATAACAATGGTGAAAGAAGTATTCCCATTATTTACCCGAGCTAAATAGCTCTGCAAATACGCTCCTGCATTCAACAAAAATGTTTTGAAACTGGATACGTATAAGCTCTCATTAAGCCAGCAACAAATCAATGTTACATGTATTATACATTCAACTTTTAAATTATTATCCATTAGGGATAATAATGTGCTGCCCAATCTCTTTTTACTGCTTCTCTGGGCTTCACAAGATGATTGAAAATGGTGAGTTGACAGCTTCCGTTTCTTGTGTCCAAGACTCTCGGGGATTGAAGCGAGGCTTTGAGTGTTTGAGGCGTCGGACTGGTCCCCTGATGCCTTTATGCTTTTTGGCCTCCATCTGTGCCAACATCATACTCACCGTGCTCTGTAAGTATAAACGACCTGCCCTCCGGTCTGAGTGCGTGTATCGGCCTGCCTGCCTCCCTCGGTGTGAGACTCTCTCTCGCTGATTATTCTCTCTTCGTATCAGCTCGGTGCGCTTTTAGACACCTATAATTGGCAATAACAAAGATAAAGCGCTCCTCAGTCCGGTGAAGGGGAAATAATAGAAAAAGCACAGAAGTCCATGATTGTGAAATATTTCTTCTGCAGGGCCAACAGGCTGTGGACACTCAGCCTGATAATGGGCTTGTGAGGGCCCTCTCATTTAAAACAAACACCACTGGGGATGCAGGTGCTTGATCTATTACCACCAGACACACACACACATTCACACATTCACAGAAACACATGCACAAGCTATTGAGTACTATTTCAGTATCCGAGAATAATGACTTGCAGCAAAAGGAGATGAAGAGATAAATCTAAAACTTTTTATTACAACATATTTCAAGACAAATTTTAACATATAAACTATGGCATAAAAGCATCAGGACAAATCTGACAATATTATTATTGTCATCTGGTAAAATACATGTTTTCACTTCACTGTAGGTAGACTTCATGTTGCAGAATTGCTGTGTTAGTTGCACAGTAAACAATATCTTCCATGATAGACAAGGCAGCGTGTTTTCACATTCAACATTTAAAAAAAAACTGTCATTAATCATCGTTTGAAATGACATATATTATATCAATTACTCTTCTTAGGAAAGATTAGAAAACTGTGTTTTTAATAGGCAAAGGGGATGTTAGATCAACTGAGGAAACACAAATGTGGAAAAATATCTGGCAATGAAACCACAGAAAGGTTTAAATTATGCTCTTTTTTTACAGCCGTGAGGGAGCTCATGTAAACTCAATTATTTCCACCAACAGCAGCAGTAAAATGAGATTTACAGACGGTACAGAGGAGATTCATAAGAGTAGAGGGAGCTGTGGGTGAAAACCCGATAGTATGCAATTGCATGCGTTTATAGTCAGGCTTTTATTGGTGGCAATATTGTTCCAACATTGTGGAACAGACTGAAAAAGCTCAACATTTACAGGATGATTTTACATTCAATTTGGTACAGATGTTCATGTTCCTCAGGAGATGAATTTTCATCACCATCATTATCATCTCTCGGGGTGTCGCACTAAACGGCGTTCCCAATGGCATCCACTGGGCTTTAGATCTATACATCTGCCTCTCTCTATCTGACTATTCGTCGGTCCGTCTATGTGTGTGTGTGTGTGTGTGTGTGTGTGTGTGTGTCATTACTCCAATCTTCCTGCCTCATCAGTGGTTGGCAGGCCGGCGCCCGGTGCTCCGCTGGACTCCTCGTCTCTTGGTTTTAAACTGAACTCGGCACGGAGACGTTACACCCAGCTGTGCGAGGACTACGCCGCTCTGGGACAGAACTGTTCAAAGACAGGTGGCCGAATGTAAATCAAACTTGCACACAATTTCCTGCCGTCCTTATTTTACTGTTAGCCCTCAGGCTTTTTCTTTGTTGAGTTCTTGCCTTCTTCATCTCATCAATAGTTAAGCAGTGCAGGGATTGCCCTGAAGGATGGCTTCATGTCGGGGACCAGTGTTACTACTTCAGCAATAACAAGCTGGACTGGCTGAAGAGCAGAGATAGCTGTGCCGATATGGGGAGCCATCTCACAATACTGCACACCATGGAACAGCATGTGAGTGTGTGTCTGTGTGTGTGTGTGTGTGTGTGTGTGTGTGTGTGTGTGTGTGTGTTAATTGGGTCAGTTGCTGTGATCTTTACTACGTGCTGTCCGCGTGAGAGTGCTTGTGCGCGCACGTGTGTATCTATGTGTGTATAGACAGGAAACATAAAGCCACAAAAGTCTCAGGCCTCGCCCATTGTCCGCCTCCAAGGGTGTTTTTCGCGTTATTTGTCTGATTAAAACAGACTTTCATGAAAGGAAAATATTGTGCGCTCAGGACTGTGCAGTTTGTCCACAGACTGACACCAGAGAGATTCCCCGTTGTTGCGTAACATATTTTTTAGGAGGTGGACAAAGTACACATTTATCGGCCTTTGTGTACATAGAGTTCAGTGACCTGATGTTACAGTCCAGCGGACATTTCGACCTTTCCTTGTAGGAAAAGTACGTTGTAGATTCACTAATCGATGATGGCTGAATAACGTTTCGTGGCTCACTGTCATCATGACTTACAGGGACACAGGAATAGCGTGGAGGCATTATTCATGTTACTTGTGGCACTTTTCTTATAATTGCTGCAACATTTGTGCTACTGAAAAAGTTTAGTATATCCCTTTAATGTATATGGTTTAACACCTGTTGTGTGTGTTTTGTTTACAGTAAATAAAGAGATGTACAATAATACATGATCAGAATATGAGTGTATGAATTTGTGTTTTATTGCACCATTGGAAAATGCAGACATTTTGTTTGGTCATCCCTTCTAGATATAGTAATTTTGAAGTGTTAATACATGGTGTATTTGGCATTGGTTAAGGAATTAGCACTAATGAAAACACTATGTCAATGTAAAAATAAGAGTGTGTTTGTGTTTGTTTACTTTAGGATGCTCTGGTAGAAGAAGCCAAGAAAATTGGCGGATTTGATTATCACTTCTGGATTGGCCTGTCTGACCTAGACAACGAAGGAGAGTGGCGATGGGTGGACAACACAACATTGCAACACAAGTAATATCTGATGCAGTAACTTCATTCATTCATGTTCATGTGTTATATTAAAGGTTCAATCCTTCATTCATTCATTTATACATGTATATATATATACATATATTCATGTATATGTATGAGAGAGAGAGAGAGAGAGAGAGAGAGAGAGATGAAATAGCATTACAGTTGTAACATCAAAAGATAGAAAAACACGCATGCAACATGTTCATTTTGGTTTCCAAAGCTCAGATAAAAGAGTTTAAAAATGCTATGAATGAATCACAGGCCCCGGGTGGGGTGAGCTTGTTTTTCACATTTGTCAGAAATGTTCACAGTTGTTATTTATAGACTACCCTATCAATCCATGTTTCCTCCTCTCTCGGTCTGTCACAGATACTGGGATCAGTTGAGCTCCGAGCCAAATAACCATCAGTCAGGAGGGGAACATGGAGAGGATTGTGCCACCTTAGACAGCCATGCAAAGACATGGTTTGATGTTCCTTGTGAGCACATTTATAAACGGATCTGCCAGATGGATGTCATTCAGCTCCACTGAATCCCAATACTACTCAAAAGATTGCAAAACACAAGATTGTGAAAGACAAAGGAAATGAATGGTTTCAGAATAACAAAAAACAAATCTCAGACCAAAAGGTTGTTCTTGTGACATATATTTTTATTTTTCACTGAAGGTTTTTTTCTCAAACTCAATAAATTGAGATACAATATATTGTGGAGAAAATTGTATAACTCTAACTTTACATTTAAAGACAACATGCATTTTACAGGCACACATTTTGGATCGAGTTGGATGTAATTATTTGTTTTCAGAACATATCATTTGACCTCTTTTGGAGTGTGCCAATTTAAAAATAATGAGCCTATCAATATATTCAGTTTTGAATGTCAGGTCTTCATGTTGCAAAGTTGAATGCCACATTGTGTTCTACATTATTGTATATTTAGTTTTAAGGTTGTTTACCCATTGAAGGTACATGATAAGAGAGGGGGAGCTATTTGACAGCTCTAAACCTTGGTGAGTCATTAAGCCGGTGGATTGTAGTTAACAGTGCTAATAGCACTAACAGTATAATCTACGTCCAACATCCCCCTGGGGCTACAGCTGTATGGGGGAACAAGATTGTGGGGGCTGTGTGAGTCAGTTCCATAAATCCTTCTATCAATAGACCTTTTCCTTTAACCATGTTTTGATTTTTTTTTCAAAACACATTACTGTCTTATCCAGCCTAGTCTTGTTTTTTTATTGTTAACCCTGACTAAAAAGGAGCTTTTCTCAGAGAATGTATTCTAATCAAAATGTCTGCTGGCTGACCAGCACACAATCAGCGGTAGCTCAAGGCAGTGGTGTAACATTGCATATATACATAACAAAATATTAACATTGACATAAAATGTCAATTTCTCACCAAAACAGAATTGATTGATATGCATTGTAATAAAAGAAATATATCACAATCATAGCCTCTATAGCCTCTATAACCATAGACTCTATGCCCACAACATATTAGAGATGAGACGACTTAAAATTAAGTCTACATGTCTTGACCCCTTGTCACATGGCTTATTGTTATTACATCACATGTCATGTCAGCTGACGCTTTTATCCAAAGCGACTTACATTGCAGTATAACCCATGCGTTACATTTTGCCTGGGGAGCAATTAGTTGTTTAGGGTTGGGTGTCTTGCTCAGGGACGCTTCGACATGGCTTGCGGCTCCCAGCGCATCACACTACTCCATGTTGTCCATTGTTGACATGAGTATACTGAGTTTAAGAGATAAGAGATGATGCACAGGACAAATAACCCTCCCTTCAGTTGTTTTGTGCCCCCCTTTATCTTGGTACTCCTGGCCTGCAGACTGTTCACCGCCGCTGAGCAACGTATCGATCGAGTCTTCTCAGTGAGAATTCGCTCACCGCTAAGAAGCGCTGTTCTCTCAGATCCACTGATATAGAGTGACAGCAGCACACGTCCCGCCTACTCCCTTCTTACTGTCCAATCAAAGCTTACGTTGCTTTGTTGTCGTACGTGTGCTAACTGCGGAACTGAACAGTCAAGAGGGAGGCTATCTACTACATACCAACACAACAAGGTACATTTGGACACACAGACTCTTAACTAACATTTTCGTGGAAGTATCTTTTTGCCTTTTTTTTCTTCACTGTCGGTTATGCAGTATATTGGTATGATTTACATTATTGGAAAGGCTAAAGAAGTCGGCGGCCTAACGTCGACGGATAAGCGAAGCCTTCGGTTAGCAACTTAGCTAGCATGACACACTGAGACCGAACAAAAGCTAACATACATTTGGATGAAATATCATAAAATGAAATAAATCTACCAATACACCGATTTTTTCACCCTAAGAACTTCTGTCATGTACACTAATGTATGTTGACACTGTCGTTCACTTGATAGTTAGCTGTAACGATAGCCGTGTGCCTGAGCAGTGTTAACCTAGCGTTATAACAGGTGTGATCAGTTTGGCTAACGTAAGAAAATTATCTTCATACACCAATGCCTTCCACCCGTTTATTACTGTCGGATACTCCAAAATAGTAACTTAATCACAGCCCCACTCCATAAGTAACGTTAACATTTGTATACACGTGTGCACGTTTGCGTTTGAAAACAAGTCTAACTATTGTTTTTTCTCTACATTTAAATTGCTATATTTAAGTAAGGATTACATTTATTTCACCACATTTGCAGTCGAGGTCACTGTTCAGTGGAAATGCGGTTGGATCGTATCCCCGTGAGCAACAGAAACTCGAGAACATCGGTCTTTTTCATCTATTAATTTAGTGCCGACATTTTTAGTGGATTCATTTCAATCAACAAACAGTGACGAATGATTTCTGATTATCTGAGGGATCAAAGTTTTGGAATAACTTTAAGTTGAATGTGTTTTGTTTTTAGATCGTTGATTAGGTAAAACAACCATTTATAAGGCATTACCGTGACGCTCTGGAGAATTTTATGTTTTTGACATCAGAAGATTATGTTTGTGCTCAATCAAATATCGGAAGAGACAATTGACCACTGAATCCACGATGGAAAAAATATTGTTATTGGCTCATAATATATAAATTAGTGACCAAGACTTTCTGACTGACACTGGCGTTATCTAAAGATAACATTTTCCAGTGGGTTTCCCTTTGCTCCTGTTTTTATACAATTTGGGCTTTTTGTCACCGCTGTCAATAGCTGTGGCAATAAACATAATGTTTTCAGGTTGTTCTTCTGCCTGTCTGTTCATGCATATTTACGTGCAACCACCCTAAGAATTTCTTCTTTTTGGTTGAGGGAAATCCAGCCTCAGATGATCTTATGTGTAGTTTCTCTTCAGAAAAACGGCAAACATTTGTGTCACAAAAGTGTTAGAAGTGGCTTCAGTTATGTACATGGACATTTAAGGTCCACTGGATGAAGAGAATAGTGCTTCAACCAACTATTTTCATTGTTGATTAAGTATTTTCTCAATTAATAGCCATTGAGTTAGCCAGGCTATAAGTAAGGGACCGTGGAAATTGTTTGGCTGCAAAACATATCCGCTCATTTGTTCAGCTTGCTTGAGAAAATGCTCTAAACACACATTTAGATGTGCATCTAAAGGCATCCGATTTAGGATGATACAATATATCTGCACCCTCTGCACTGACTTTGAATAAGAACCAGACTACTCAGACTAGACTAGTCTTAGGTAAGCACGTTGGTATCCAGACTGCATTTATTTCAGGGAATGGCCTCAGGTCATAATTTTACCCTGCACATGAAAAACTAAACTTCTTCTGTGTCCCAAGATGTATCTGCTGGGATTAAAATAAAACAACAGGACAGCTCTTCAGATTGACATATTTGTCAGTTGACACGGAATTGTAAGGGACACAAATAATGCAGATATCCTGCATATGCATTATCTTTCATATTTCAGTAATTTGTTCTGTAAAGCTTGTGGATTACAAAAGGAGAGTAAGGCCACAATACAACATCAGGGAATGGCCCTGTATTGTTGCTTTTTTCCCTTTTTTTAGCCTTCCTGAAGACTTACCTTTACATCAACACTGATACATAAAAAAAAATCCACAAAGATCTTTTAGCATTGAGTTTTCAAAATTCGTCTGAAAACGACTTGTGGACTTTTCACGCACACTGGGCAGTTAGAATTGTTGCGCACTTGAGTGCCACTATTGCCAATATATGCAGAGAAAACCAGCTGTTATTGGAGTGATTGGTGGGCGTTGTTTCTAACAATGTAATCGACCTGATGGCGCAGTCTTTTTTTTTTTTCTCCACAACTATTGAAGTTGACCTAAAACAGTAAACGAACAAAAGTATAAATGTTATTCGGTGCGACAGCAGCTTCAGCCATCCGGCAGAGCTAAAAGTGTTACAACAGACAACAATGAAAATTGAGGAGAACCGTGAGAATAATTTGTTGACCCAATTTATTGACCTATAATCTAGTAAAGATCAATTAAGTGTTTGTTTTTTTATAGTAATGTGTGTAAGAGGGCAACCTGCAGCTGTTAGTTTTCTAACCTAAATTAGAAAAATAAGATTTCCTTTTCCCACAAAATTTGTCTGAGTATAAAGAGGAAGATTTTGGAGGAAGATCTTGGGTCTCAAGTGCAACCTTTTATTTTAATTATTATAATATTAGTCTCACTTTTGTATTTTCTGTAGCTAACCAACCAATCTTCTTCCCGTTTTACAGCCAGTGTACGTGAATAGTCTTGTGATATTCGCTTTCAGACCTGCCGGTATGGACAGAAATTATTTTCGTGAGGACGGGGAAGTTTCAAAACCCCTTAGACAAAAAATGTATCAGTTTGCATATAGCCTAAATACCTGCTCAAGACAAAGGAAGATGATAATTGGTATCTGGTAATTATTCAAGCGTTGTCCAAAGTGCATTTGCATTGTGTATGCAGGGAATTGGTTTTAATAAATAAACATGGGCTGTTCTTTGCATTCATTACCCTTGGTGACTGCATTGGTGCTACCGAGCGCAGCTACTCCTCTGCTGTCTGAGTAGCTCCTCGGGTAATTTGAGCAGTTAAGTGTGCTTTGGTCAAGAGTACTTGGCTGCTGTGCATGATAAAGAGACCTACATCCCGTGAAGTCCTTCTGTTCATTTAAACAATTTTACAATAGTGTTTAAGGCAGGTTGTGAACAGTGCTATTGTTTAAATGGCACAGCCCAGGCGTTGACAGCAATGCAATTTCCTTCATTTTAATCGGGACATTCTTTACAGCACTAGCGTTCTTATGTGTCTCTCTGTAATACTTTTGTTTAACCTGCTCAGCTATTTGTCTCCTTTCTCCCGTGGCATCAGATGGAGGTGGAGCAGCTCCTGTCCCTGTCCGGCCCAGCACTGGCCCAGGCTGTCAGCTCTCTGCTGGAGACCCCAGGCCTCTACGTCTTCTCTGACATCCTGGAGCTGCCTAATGTCAGAGAGGTAAACAAACCCTCGCACTTCATCTTCCTCACCCCTTGTGTCTTTGGCGACCTTTTCCGACCTGGCATGAAAACAAGCCATCTTAATCACAGTTAGACAGTTAATCTCACATGTGTTCATTTATCCAGGACACATTAGGAATCTGATCAATCAAACCCATTTCAGAAGGGTCAGCGATGCCTGTGACCTCATTCTTAAAGCCTAATCAACACAACGGGTGATTCCTCACCACATCTGACCACGTTTATCACCCATCCTCGTGGACACTTGGATACGTTTATGCATCAATGATCTAATCAAAGTCGTGACTTACCTCCCAATCGACACATCTGTAGATAGAGTTCCTTAGCGTGATGCAGCTGTCACTTTAGAAAATGAAATGACCAACTTATTCAGTATGTTGTACGATAGATTTCCCTGAGAATATACACTTAACGCTGTGTAAGTGTAACGCTGCTGTTAACAAAGAATAAGATTGTGCTGCACAATTGCTCCCTTATTTTAAGAAAGGACCTGAAAAAATGGAGGGGGGGGGACATTTACTAAGAATTTTTTTGTCTCCCTTCCCCTAAAAAGTAAAGTTGCATTTTTTGCATCTCATAAAAGGCCCAAAAATGCGCTTTGCTGTAAAACGCATCAACACAAAGCTTGAACATCTTCCTGCATGGTTTTGTGCATTTCCAAAAGTGTTTCAATTTCAGGTTCCTATCTCAATACTAAATGGCAAAGAACAAATACATTATAGTCTTGCAAAAGAAGGAACAGGCCTCAGCTTCCCGACAGCCACAAGGAAACTGTAGTAGAGAGATTACTGTGTTCACTGGAGACAGATCTGACCAAAAGACGCCCATCGGGAGAGAAGCAGCACGGATGAACAAATTGAGTGACTACAAAGTAGTCACTCAATTTTGCCGTGTGCACCAGTTGAAAATCCACCATTTTGATGGACCACGCATTTTGGTTCGTTATTGAAAGTAAATGTTTTCAATCACTTGAACCAGCAGCCTGGCAGCGTCACACAAATGGGTCATTTCAGTGACATTCTCTCAATGCCTAAATACAGCCTTACTCTCAAGGAGTCTCAGCAAGGCTCAAGTTTTTTATGTAGAGAGTCTCATTACTTCTGTGTTCTGCAGCCTCATTTCATTTTTCCCCTCATCTTCCTTCTACTACACAGATGGAGAATGGCCCTCATGCACCAATGTACCAGCTCCTCAACCTCTTTGCCTATGGAACCTACTGTGACTACAAAGGTATTGCAGTGGCAGCAGTGTAAATAAATAAATAGGGTGTCCCTGAAACTCCTTTATTATTAGCTGTATTTCCTTTGTTTCGAGGCAGGTACCCTGACACACGCTTTAAAAACCCTCACCTGAGGCACGTTATTCACGGGCAACATGACTGGTGTGCTTATCTGTCTGGGCAGCTATACACAAACTGATTTGATTTTTTTTGTGGGTTGCAGCAGTACTGGCACAAAATGGCAGTAAACCAATCTTTTGTGACTTAATTTGTCATCTGTGTGATACGTTGTGAAGTTTCAACAAGAAGTGGAATGTTAATTGTGTCTAATTTTATGCTGAACATCAACCAATAGCCTGGGAAAAAAAATTAGCCTACTTTTTTGTTCCCTTCCCTTTGGAGTCACGCCGACAGGAAGCACATTTTCTTTCATGGCGCTGTGTAGTGAAGCCCTCAGAGGAGGTGTCAGAGAGCTGCCTTCTCAGAGGGTGTCAGTCCTGTCACTGGGGAAGCATGGCAGCAGGAGACATAGTCCCAGGGGGCCGACTTCCTTCAGACTATGTTCTGAGGCTGCTTAAAGAGCCCTGCACTTACCTGCGTGTCCCTGTATGATTCTACACTTCAAAGAGCTAAAGTAGTGCCTCAATTATGTGGGACGGTTGGACCCTCATCAGGTGACACTTGCATGCTGACTATTTTCTTTTTGCCTGCTGTAGAGCGAGCAGCCTCTCTACCAGAGTTGACCCCGGCTCAGAGAAATAAACTCCGCCATCTCTCCATCATCAGCCTGGCATCCAACCTCAAGGTACTAGTTTATTCTTTTCACTTAGCAGTTTTCACAGGGAGGTGCAGATTAACTGTGTATTATGATGTTTGCCCTAAAAATTATGCAGCCACCTATGACAATAATGCGACGTCAGTAATTCTGCTTTTGAATATTTTTCAAAGTGTGTTATCTTGGAAGTTACAAGGGGACAAATCATAAAAAACCCACTTTTCAGCTTGTACATAAACTTTGGTATGTGCAGTGCATAAACTCCACAAACTGTGAAATATCTGGGGGGTTTTGGGCTGTAAAGATCAGAAAACGTTCGATTCAACAAGCCATTTTGATTTATCTCCCCTTATGTCACATGCAGGCTCATTAGAATATACTGCACTTCATGTGATTATCTCCACCAGCGGATTGAGAGATATCTTTGCAAAGTTGCACCAAATTGTTTTTGCAGGCAAATCAGAACAGACTTTCCGGGAGGAAGGCTTAAAGACACATGGCGAATACAGGCAGAATACATTGTTATTTTTATACCACTTAGGTGGTTGTGCAATTGTATCAGTTCTAAACAATTCATTCAATTGCCCAGATAATTTTCTAGGGCAAAGGGAGGGGAAAAATCCAAATCCACGTAAACATGTTTTAGTAGAAACCAAGAATTAACCTGAAAATGAACTCAACGTCGCTCCTTTTGAGCCTGTGACTGTTTCACATCAGCTAAATTAGAGTTACAGAAACCAACAGGCCTTTCAGTCTGAAGCGTCTCAAGAAAGCACTACCAGCACACCTACTACTGCTCAAGTCTGTACCGTTCACCCCCCCCTGATGCGTATTTAATGTTCTTTTATTATGGAATCTCACACACACCTTCCAACCATACTGCACTTCCTATTTCTTTACCTGCTACTGATAAATAAATTATTCATTATTCTGCCATTGCTCTTTTCGCTCCGACACCTGTTTTTCCTCCTGAATATGCTGCTACTTTCCCTGTGTGTAGGCTTGAACTCCCTAATTGGTCCGTTAAGGATTGCTGAATTCAACATTCTCCTCCCACCTTTCTCTCACAGTGACATTTAGACAAATGGGCAAATTGACTGTAACATTTTTTGTCATTTTCCATCAAACCGTTAAATTGGAATCAAATGATCTGCCTGTATACATTAGTTAAAAAAAAAGAGAAAATATGTATCGTCTCCTTGTCTCCTCCCCCACAGTGCCTGCCGTACTCATTGCTTCTGCAGCAGCTTGAGCTGAAGAACGTGAGGGAGCTGGAGGACCTGCTGATAGACGCCGTGTACTGTGACATCATCCAGGGCAAACTGGACCAGAGGAACCAGCAGGTGGAGGTAGACTGCAGCGTGGGTCGTGACCTCGGCCCCAACGAGCTGCCAAACATTGTCAACACGCTGCAGGAGTGGTCCGTATCGCCCCTATTTGTCTATGCACACACTTCTTTGTGTCTCAGTGATCAGCTCTCTAACTCTCCCTGTGCCTTTCCCCTCTCGGTCTCAGGTGCACAGGTTGTGAGGCAGTGCTGTGTGGTATTGAGGAGCAAGTCTCAAGGGCAAACCAATACAGAGAGAGCCAGTTAAAGGTCAAAGTCCAAGTGGAAACAGAGGTCAGTCCCTCATTTCTTTCTTCAGCCTACAGTAACTCCAGTGTGTGTTTGGAATGAATGAAGAGAATGTGACTCTTCGCATTTGTTTATGCTTCCAGCCACTTGTGGTCTTTTCATTTTCTCCCAGATTGCATATCTCCTCTTTTTTTTGCATTTTGTTTGAGGGTTAGTAGGCTCATACACATATGGGTTCATAAACACATTAAAGTATGAATTCCTCCACAAACCTGACTATTGCTATGCGACCAGTGTTCCTGTAATACAATTACGTTCCCCAGTAATGAGATATGTAGGCATTACAATTTACAATTGCAGTTATTAGTAATGGTGCGTTACTTCTTTACCAGAAAGGGATTCGTTTTTTGTGAAAAGTAAGATTAAATTAAATTGCGCGGCAGGTCTGAATGCATCTTCAGCCAGATATTGCGTCGGGCACACGTGTGTCTGACCCGAGGGAGAGGAACAGACAGGCTTCCTTCAGTTTAACATTTTGCATTGTCAGTTGAAATTTTAATAATAAAGGTCAAGCTCAAGGTGGAGGGCACACAGACACGGGCAGTGCCACCTTCCATCGACGCATCCTTTGACAAGCAAAATAGTGCAGACCAGCAAGGTGGCGAAAGTGACAAGTAATGTAACTAACTACATTTGATAGCAAGTAATATGTAAACTGATGAAATTACTTTTAGAGTAGTAAGTAAACAAGTAACTTGCCCAACACTGAAAACAAAAGCCTGGACATGTTGGGAACCTTTCCTTTAACTTTTCATTTTGAATCCATCCTCAGGTCTCAAATCTTCAGAAAACGTTAAAGGCCAGCGCTGCCTCTCCGTCGTCAGGCCCCGCCCCCGCTGGAGCCGCCTCCAATCAGGACGCAGATCAGCCTGCGGAGCCACGAGACCCTGCTTCCTCTCAGGAACCACGACAACCAGGCAAAAAAAGTTCAAAGGTGAAAGGGTGAGTAATGAGTTGCAACCTATTATTTTGGGTGCGTGCATAAAAGATGGTGTCTTGGAAACTATGGAAACCAGCAAAAGTCCTTGCATAGAAATTGCATTTATAATGCAATAACCCAGAGATTGAACACAAAATGTGTTTGGCCATGAAGAATAATCCTCCTAAAATAATTTGTTGGTGCGCTAGTGAAGTTATTTTCTTCGAGCAATTCCTAAAATTGAACCAAAACGCTTCAGGAGGAGTTTTTGTAACATATTACGTTATTTTATTCGTAAAACACTTTGGTACTGTGGTTTTGAAAAGGGTTTTATAAATACAAATGTACCTAGTTATAAACAGAGCCCTAGAAAGATACTTCAAACAACAAAGTAAAGCCATTTGTCCAGTACTTTAGTGGAGAGAGAAAGTTAATTCAACACTGTTTTTATTTTTTTTTCTTCTTCAATAAACATTAAAAAGCCAGCTGCCGTTTGATGGTTTGTGTGTGTGTGTGTGTGTGTGTGTGTGTGTGTGTGTGTGTGTGTGTGTGTGTGTGTGTGTGTGTGTGTGTGTGTGTGTGTGTGTGTGTGTGTGTGTGTGTGTGTGTGTGTGTGTGTGTGTGTGTGTGTGTGAACGCGTCTCTGCATGAAGCAGCTTTATTATCACACCAGTGGTTTGCAGCAGTATTCCATCCCTGCTTTCAGGGACTCTCTTCCTGCTCTGCTTCCATCCGGCCCAATTACCGATGGCTAATTTCACATCTGTCCTGGATTGTAAAATGTCACTGGATATACAAATGCCCCACGTGCGCTCATCCCAAAAGGACCGTACCCCCCTCCAGTGATCCAAAGATGCTTTGCTCGTCTGCTGTTTGTTTTTGCTGCCGAACCCAAAGCAGTGATTATTTTCTGGCGGCCTGTCATATTTTGATGAAGCATTGAGCTCTATAATTTTCAGCACTGCACTTCATTCAAATGAAGAGCCACTTGAAATCCAAATTAATGATAGCTTAACCTCAATCCTCAAATTAAAAAATTAGTTTTAGCACCATTTCTTTATAAAGCTATTTAAAGGAAGGGACTGATAGTGCAGCGGTTATTATTAGAAATAAGCACTAAAAAAAGTATTTTTTAAATTTGTGGAAATAGAGAATCCACTGGGATCAATTCCAAAAGAAAAATATGCTGATCAAAAGGACACTGTTGCACCACGGTTGCATCGGTACTATGCTTGTTTAGTAGTGCAAGTGAACACTGAAAGTGAAACATGTTAATCTTTACAGTATTTTGAAAAATCCCAAACAAAGTTTGAATGCCGTGTCTAATGCTGTTGTCCCCACTCAGGCTGCGTGGCAGTGGGAAGATCTGGTCCAAGTCCAACTGAGAACCAGAGACTGATATGTGGACACGAGGCACTGACGGACACTATCACTGAGTAACAGACACAGGGATGTGATGCTGGGCCAAAGCATGTTAATGGACACCTTTGTCTCTCACACACACACACACACACACACACACTCTCTCTCTTCACAGTACAACCAGGAAATGTCACGGGAACTTTTCTTGTCACCAAATCTCCCCTCACACATGGAAAATGACAGGTGTTGCATCCACTCTTGCAGTTCTAAATAGGTGGCTTTCACAGATACACATGTCACGTGTACATGAAGATGCAGGAGTCGGTTGCCTTTGACCAGAAGCAGGATCAGTATATTTGATGTGTATGCGTGTATCTCTCATTGGTTTGATAAATGTTACTTTGGTTTCGATTGATTATATGTTGCTTTGTATTATTTTTCTTTTCTGCTGAGTTGAGACATGTATAAAATCAGAATATAAATTGTCGGGAAATAAAACAAAGCCCTGTACTTACTTACCCTGACTCTCTGGTTAATGTCACTGTCAACTTCTTTCATTAAATGCACTTCAAAGCGCATCTCTGGAGGGGGCACAGCTAAATGTTAACTCGCAGAAGGGGGCTACCCGTTAGGAGGTCAAGCCATTAATTAGGGCACATCCCTAAAGAGACTAATGTATTATAGAGCTCAAGCTTTCCCTGTGTGCAACCAGCATGGCCACACACACTCATTCATATTTTATACATGGATGTTTAGCCCAGCGCTTTTACTTCAATGTCAAAATTGCCAGCCACCTCCATCACACAGTCACATTTGCCTTCCTCATGCCCGACCAGTATCTCACTTTTTTTTTTTTATTCGGTTCTCTAATTCTCCGCTCTTCCCCTGCACGACATTAATGGTGGCAATTATCTGACCAGCAGCAGCAGAGCGAGCGAAATAGACGACAGGGAAATTATGGTCCTGTTTTATTTAACCCTGCGTATTTCTCCACAAAATCCCTCCCATCTCTATAAATAGTGGCGTTAATTCCAGTCAGTGTGATTGAGCTTCATTGGCTCACGGTGGTTTTTCCACCAGATTGGAGCTGTGATTTCTAACAGCTGTTCACCTCTCGAGTGTTTGTTGGTGACGGAGGGTTAGCTGGCCCGCGCGTAGCGTTGAGAGAACGTGTCATGTTTCAGCATGTGAGCGGTGACGGCATACGCAAGTTCACACCTAACTTCTGCCTTACTGTTTGTCTTTCGGGCTTCTCATAACTCAGACGTTCCTTTTGAATTTCTGAGTGGAACAAAGGCAATCAATTTGTTTGATTGGTCTGTAAAATGCCCACAGGAGATGGAAACCGTGGCTGTGCAGCAGACCGGTGGAGAATCTCAATGGACTCGAGTGGCACTGTGTTCATTTTTTCAGATTCGTTGTAAAAACTGTAACCAGAGGAAATAGTTTCCAAGGATGCTCTTTTTTCTGAAGCATGAGGGATCCACATAAGGTCAGGGGATAAGGAAAGGCATCAGAGGAAAGCTGCCGCCTTATTCTTCGTCCCCTTTTCGGCTGCTCCTCGCGGGTAAAAATATGATTGGGACATGCAGTACTTTTTAATGCCAAGCCCATGGTTCAAAATGAATGCTGGCTACTGGACTAAATGTTGACTTTGGGGAGAAAAAGATTAGGAGATTGCACTAGCTATTAAAGCATTGCAGATTGCAGAGCTCAGGGGAAGTCATTCAACAGGCATTTAAATTAACAGATACAGGCACACAGCTATAAGGCCAGTGTTGAGTCTTTATTGAACTTCCATGGTACAGAAAGACCACATTTCTACAGGACTTCTACTAAAAATCACGAGACGAGATATCTGGAGGATAGCACGAGCCACGCATGGGGCCACCAGCATTATGTCGGTAGTGGAAATATTTGTACGTGGGGGGGGGGGGGGGGGGGGGGGGGTTAATGTCTCAAAGCTGCTTAGAAAAGTTGGCAAACACAAACTGACGATTGAGTCGAAAAGGTTTGATAAGACATCACTTATTGATAGGTGAAATAGACATGTATGAATAATAGATTTGAAGCTACTCTCCCAGGTTTTTCATACAGTGTACATACAGATTCATTGACAGAAATGATGCTCCATGATTTACTGCTTGGTGCACCCATGACAGTTTATATACAGTGACTGGAAAGATGATGGCATTTTTTTGTTTTTTTTTCAGATCCATATGGTTGGCTGTCAGTTGGGAGAAGAAAAAAAAAATCATCTTGGTAAAACCAGTCTTTTGATCACGCGTACAGTTCACAGATGCTCATTTCCATGACAACATAAATCCGTCTTTGTTGTGCACCATCCAAAACCTTTTGGGAGTCATCGATTTTCAACACTAATGCCTCTATCCATTGCCGCTGTGAATATTTTATCCCCGCCACTGGAAGTACTATATGCTTAACACACCTCTAACACAGTCCGGCAGGAACAGAGGGTGCTCACAAAGACTCGACAAAGAGGTGAACGTCAGCCAGATAATTAAGAAAACAAATCATGAGGAAATAACAAAACAAAACAGACTCCCCTACACGATGCACAGGGAAAAAGCCGCACTATTTGCATTCCGGGCGCCCAAAAGCGGGGAATAAACAGCAGTTTTTGGAGCGTGACATGTTAAACACATTGCCCGTTGGCTACATCCGTGCCAAACAGCTTTGTGAAATACCCCGTTCAGTGTTTGGCGATGCTGAGGACGCCTCTTTAACCGCTTGCGAACCAGATACAAGCCTGCGGGAACTGAACTGAACTTGAGCGTCATGTCATGAAAGACAGTCCACTGGATTGGAGGAAACACTGAGCGGCGTCACACGGGCAGCAGAATCACCGGAAAAACACTTGTGGAGCTACCAGTGTTGAATTTGCAGATGCAATTGGATGTTCGGCGGTCCGTTGAACTGCTTGTTGAGTGTTAGTCATGGCGGGTCTGAAGAACGGAGCGCTCGGCTTGGAGGAGCTCGGGGCCATACAGGGGAAAGAAAACAGGGAGCAGGTAACAGTGACGCATGAGCCACATGAAAGAAACGTATACCAAGCACAGAGGACGGAAGGAAGGAGCAGCAGGTGGACGTGTTCGGGTTGTTTTAGACCTCAAGGAAGCCTCGAAGTTTTGTGATGGCGGGATACCTGGGACCCCTGGATTCCTTTCACAGTTTCAGAGAAGATAAACGTTGCTGCGGGCAAACCCTCTGGTTGTGCTGATGTTCCTCTTCAGGCCCGGGAGAAATGTTTACCATATGGAGAAAAAAAACGTCTCAGCTCAGAGGATCACAACTGGGATCCTGACAAAGCAAGAGACACAGAGAAGAGGGGTGAGAGAGACAAAAAAACAAAAGAGACCAAAAGGAGGAGTGGAGGGTTGGGGGAAGCTTAGGGAACTCTGAGGGTGGAGGGAGCAGAGGAGAGGAGAAGAGGAGGAGGAGAGGAGCACGGAGGCCTAAAGCTGGAAAATTGGTGTCTACGCAAATGGAAAGCTGCATCGCCGGGGACTGAGAGAGCGGCGGAGGAGAAGACACGGAAGAGGAGGAGGAAGAGGAGGACGGCGGAGGAGAAGCTGGTGGGGTGGAGGGGGGGGTGGAGGGGGAAGTGAACAGGAGCACTGGAGTACAGCACTATAATTATCCTGATTGAGATTAACTTTGAATACCCTCAAATAAAAGCACCATTTCATGGACGGCGGCTGTGGCCGACTATGACTCATCCGTAGAGGGAGTTAAACACGCGGATACATCTTACAGCAGCACCAACACTCCTCAGAGAGTACCATCACTGGCCATTTCTACTCCATGCACTGTGTATCCTTACCAAACAAAAGAAGGAAGAACTGTGCTTCACACACACACACACACACACACACACACACACACACACACACACACACACACACACACTCATACACAAAAAAGCAAACTTGAAGGTGCACAGAAACTCAAACATGCACACCACACTCACACTGAAAGACGTAGACACACACCAAAGAGTGGCGAGGCGACTCATTACCTCTCCCTGTCGGTGAAGGAGGAGGAGGTGCTGTGCAACGTCTGCCGGCTGTCCTCCGAAGCAAGGGAACGGGGAAGCGCGAGGGAGAGTGGGGGGGCCACGCCACGGGAAAGAGGGGGTGGATGCTGGGAACAGCTGCGGTCGTAACTGGGAAAGAATGAGAAAGATGACACGGATGGGGAAGATGTGGCGAGGGGAGGGAGGTGGGTGGGGGGGGGGGGTGAAGGAAAAGGAAAAGATGGGAATTAAAGAAGAAAAAAAAGAGATCAAGAAGGAGAAGGGTAAGAATAGAAGCCGAGATTAAATGAATCAAAGAAAGTTCGAGTTTTAGACGAAACAGATAACAGTGAAAGAAGGTTAGAGAGGGAGAGAGAGGGAGCCGGAAATGATAGAGAAGGGCAGAATTAAGGGAGACGGACAGAGACACAGATAAAAAACAGCAGAATCAAGAGAGAAGACAGAGGGGGGGGGGGGCAGAGAAACAGAGTCAGAGACCATCAAGAACAGCCGAGCCATTTAGCATCAGCGAACACATTACTCTGCCACTGTGTGAGAGAATTAGTGCCCTCATCTGACTCATTAAAACGCTGTCAGCTGAGGGGGGGAAGGACACCGAGACTTGTGGGACGAGGGAGGGAGGGAGGGAGGAGGGGTGAGGTGGAAAGGATGCAACAAGGTTAAAGAATGGACAGGGGGGGGGGGGGGGGGGGGGAACGCATCGCAGAGGGGAGGAAGGTGAAGACAGAGAGCCACGAGTTCACGCTCTTAAGAATACTTAGAGGCACAACAAAGCTGCTCGCGTAGCCATAAAAGACATCCCACAGCCTCATCTTTCCACACTAACACCTGTTCTGGCTGACTCCTCTCTCCCTAAATGCACACACACACACACACACACAAACAAACACACATTCACACAAACATCGTCACGCCTGATAACATTAGCCACACAGTTTCGGGGCTGGGAAAATCACTGAGCACATATGCCGCTCTTCTATAATCATAATGAACTGGACACCGGCCAATTTCCACTATAGGCGAGCATTCCAGTCCATCTGTACCCCCCCTCTCCCGCTCATGTCGTCGCAGCACTCTCTCCATCCAACACATGGCGTTATTTACACATTTATGACACCGAGGCTTGAGCCAGTCCATAGAGAGGAGCGGCCTCCATGTCTGCCGTCTAGAATCGCAGTAAATCTCACTTTTGTAGGGCCACTTCGGAGAGTGGGGGTTTCCTCCATGGCGGCTTCCTCAGGAGGAAGTTATTGAAACAACAGCGAAGGCAAGACTCGGGAACAGAGAGAAAAGGGGGGTTTATCGTGTATCAGCTCACAGCAAGCTGGAGGATTATCTATGGATCAGCAGCGGGACTGGCGGTGCTGGGAGAGATAGGAGACTGGGGAGGGAGATAAGAGGAGTAGCAGCTGTGCAAAGACAAGCAATGTTAGAGCAAGGCAATGGTGATAACTGTAAGTAAGGAAAGAACATGAAGGAAGAAGAGGAACACAGGTATTTAGAAGGGGGGGGGTGAAGTGAAAGGCGAGGGGAGGGGGGTTTGGAACGAGAGCAGGCGCAGTAAACGTAGAGTGTGTGAGAGCGGATCTGATTTTTAGCGGACATTTAATTTATTTTCCCCCTCACCTGTTGTTCTATTGATCTATTCGTCTATACGGTCGATCAAACTGTTCCGACTTCAAACAGCTCAGCACAAGGTCGGCGGATTGTCTTGAGTAACTGCGTCACAGCCATTCTTTGTCTCACAACCCCAAAACCAGGCAATTTACACCAAATTCAGAAATAGCGAGTAAGACGAACAGAGGTGAATTTTAGTTTTTTATTTTCCCTTTGAGAGAAACGGTAAAGTGAACGGGAACTCATGTTCTCCGTCAAAGCAATGGAATTAAATATTATGATGCAATAGATAGAAAAACAAAGTGTGACGTGTGCGACGTGGGAAGAGATGGAGAGAAGAGTCCCGGTGGTCAGATGAACTACGCATTATTGGTTTCATCAGCAAAACGTGAAAGTGCTCCACTTCATCACATCGATGACTCCCCATCTTCGGCTAATGGCCACGTGTGCTGCAAGCACTTCCCCACGAGGCCTGAACACATACGTACACATTGGGTATTACCCACCTTGTGTTTCCAAATCCACGGGGCTTAATGGTCGGTAAAACCGTGTTATTGCTCAAGCCTTTAAGGCAACACGTTGGGCCCTGCCTCCACCTCCATCCTAATGGTTTAATCATTGCAACTGTAATGCAACCAAATGACACATCTGTGCCACATGTGACTTTACCGAGGACAAATGTTATTAAGGTTATTAGTAAGCTATTACTTAGCTCTCACTTGAGGGAGGAATACGTAGACACGTTACAGAGTTCTGAATATGATCGGCTGATTGACGAGCTCATGCAAAAACACCTGCAAATATCAAAGTTTCGTCCTCACTAAAACCCCATTTGGTCTCTTTGTGAATCCCGACACATCTCGCACAATTCATTAATGTTTATCTTGACCCGTCAGCGGGTAGAAAGGGGCAGGTCGGCAATTTTCCTCTCTTCAAGCTCCATTTTTGAAAACAGAGTGAACTTCAATCTCTTGATAGGTATGCACAGCCTTGACTAATCTTGCAATCAGATGTTCCTAAAAAGATTCACCACACAGAACTAAGCCAGTTTTTACCTGGGACTCCGTTTCAGTGTTTGGATATGTCCACGGATTATAACTAAGTCAACAAAAGAGTGATTAGTGTCCTTGAGATCTTTTTCATTCAAAAGAGGTAAAACGATCATGCAAACAACATGATAAAAAAAAAAATTAGACTTGATTGTATACAAATAAATCCAGATTTTATCAAGTGAATATACGCTTTCTGTACTTTTCTATTTGGTAAAGCATCTCATGGCCGTTTAGGGGACGGTGTCCCCACGATCGGAAATCTCTACAATCAATCTCAACAAACGTGCTTTAGGAGGTCCACAAATAAGGCCCTTCGTTCAACCTCTAACACTTAAAAACAACATTAAAAAAAACAACATGGCGTAATAAGGGAGGCGCCCTGTGTTGAAGCTCAATCTGGACTGTACCTCGCTGTGTCTGATCCTCAAATCAAACATTTTCCAATCCCCCAACTTTTTGAGTCTGGGGGAGATGTGTCTCACAGAGGAAGATTACTAACCCTTCACTTGTCTTTATATGGCCACATGCACACACAATATTTTGGAGATTCCTACCAGAGTTTAGCTGTGATGATGACGGCCGTCAGGATGAGCAGCGAGGAGATGGTCACGGTGACGTAGAACTGAGGGTCCACTGTAACACACACATATACACACGCACACACACACAGACCATGACCATGTATAATTGTATCCAGAAGAAGAGAAGCGATGAATAAAGCCAGCTGAAACATAATATTGAATGTACGAGACGATGTCCTCCAACAAAAAGCACAGATCCGATGACGTCTTGTGTCTTGCTTTTTGACAGCGGCCAATTCCTCAGTGTGAGTGATGAGAACTTTATCAGGCATTCCCCGCCACAGACACAGCCGGCACCACACAGCCGCCTTCACAGTGGTGACAGCTAACTCCTCAGGGGACGTGTGTGTGTGTGTGTGTGTTCACATGGGCTTGGTCTCATGGCTATCTTTATTTAGAAATCCTTCATGTGCATCTCCTGGTGCCCACCTTCCTCAAGCTCCGTCTCCTCCGCCCCCGTCTCTCTGTCCTCCACTCCCCCATGGTCCTCAGACTCCAGCGGTGCATCCTCTCGGGGCTGCAGGCTCGAGGGCCAGTTTGACTTGGTAGTGCTGGCCCCCTGCTGATGCCCATGCCGGTGCAAGGGGTCAGTTTCCTGGCTTGAAAGGAAGTGATAGGTCTCATCCTCTAGAGGCTGCGTTGGACCCCAGACCACCGCCCACAGAGGGGTGGGTGTGACCTGGGCTGTGACGGACAGGGCGTCTGCCTGCTCCTCGTCCTCACTATTGTCACGGTTACAGGTGGAGGGCTGTGTCACCAGAGCAACCAGGAGGATGGAGGTGAGGCAGCGAAGGGCAGTCAGTTGTGTGACAGGAGAGATGGAGCTGGAAGAGAGAAGTGGAGGAGAAAGAATGAGAGGTAGTGGACTGACAAAGAAGTTATCTAAGAAAATGCATCCTCCGCCGGCGTCCTGCACGACCTCATCAGCTCAGAAATTGATTCCCATTCCAGCCATCACTCAGTATGACATATTATGCATCAGCACCTCATATATCCCTCCTTCACCTCAGTTACTATCCATCTTACCATCTCTCCATCGCTTCGCTCTGTTCACTGGGACGCCGCTCCTCCGATCATCTCTCTCTGTAAGACAGGACGGGGAGGCAGAGAGGGAGAGAGAGAAGAGAGAGAGAGAGAGAGAGAGAGAGAGAGAGAGAGAGAGAGAGAGAGAGAGAGAGGATGAGAAGGAGGAGGGTCCAGTTTTATTTTTTCTTTCTTTCATGTTGCTAGATAAAAAACATGTAGACACCAGCAGGAGTGTTTGGCAGAAAGCCAACTCAAAATAAAAAAAAAATAACAAAGCACATACTGTAGACTCCCCTGGGCTTTCAAATTATACGCTCAATTGTGCGCCACATGTTTGAACGGAATACACATCTGCATTCAAAAACACCCAGATGTACGTATTCTGCTCTCTCACACCCATTTACAGTGAACACACCTGAGCATAGCATATTAATCATCATTAGAAGCATCCTGCATGGAGCCAATACTCCATGTGGCACTTTCTGCGGAGAAAAGCAACTTCCCATTCCAAAATTGCTGCCTAAATGCCACCGAAATGTCACTTAGAGACACACAAGCACACCGGGAGACGGACACAAACACACACACGCTCTCCGACACATATCAGTTATCATGCCTACCTCTGGCAGTGAAGAGAGGGAATGAGAGAGGGAGACAGAGAGAAACGGGGGAGATACAGAGAGCAAGCGAGAAAAAAAAAAAAAGCATCGGTTGCCTTAGCGACTGAGACATGTAGAGTCTGCTAGAGTGAGAGAGGGGAGAGAGAGCGACGTAGGGAGTGCAAGAGACTGTAGGAAAGAGATTTAAATGCTAATTATGTGCTTTTAAAAAAAAAACTGGTTCAATTAAAATGGACGCAGAGGAAAAGAAATTAATTTAAGGTGGCAAACAGAGATGATACCGAGGATGATTCTGGTAAGCTCTCTTTAGAGCAGAGAGGTTAAAAAAAACTCTTCAATGATGTTTACAAAAACAGGCAAAGACACCCCAGAGAGCAAGATACAGAAATACAAACAGCAAAGAGAAGGGGGAAGTAAGGCAGGAACGAGGGGGGGGGGGTAAAAGTAGTAAAATTTGATTTACATTTATTTACACAGGTTGCGGCAGCAGAGCAGGGAGACCAACTGGTGTTTGAGGAATGAGCAGGATCAGGTTGAAATAAAAAAAGCGACAACAAGTGATGCAAATATGGAGGTGAGAGTCACAAGGTGACATCTTTATTGTGTTGTGTAAATAATATTTACATAGAAAACAATCTGCCCATCACTCACACTAACACACTCACAATCTGCATCCACACGCACACTTGACACTCAGTCTGTCACACTTCCTTCCCCTGCACCCTCCTTGGCTGTCACTACGCTCCCTCCCTCTCATTTCCTCTTCATGGCTGCAGGCCGTGGTGTCCTCAGCATGAGCATCACTGGAGAACGCAGCGTAGCCACGAGGCGGACCCTCCGTCCTCCGCCCCGGCAGACTCTTTTGCTTCACCGTTGTTGTCATCGTCGTCATCGTCGTAATCTGAAATTTGACAAGGGGGTCGCGATGATTCGCCACACCGCGCGTCATATCAAAAGAACATGATAGTGAAATCTGCACTTCCGTTGATTAATCATCAAGGATGTGAGTCTTTAAGTGAAGACAAGAGGATGTGTGAAATTGTGGCGCGTGCGTTTGTACCGTCAGTCCCCTCGTCATCCTCTGTGTCCCCCTCCGACTCCAGCAAACACGACTCCAACCTAATGTCTCTCTTCGCGGTGACATCACCCCTAAAACATTCACACACACAGTTAATACATCAAATACCAATAGAGGTGAGTGTCAAAGTCGGCCATATTTTATTCTGCTGTGCTAGAATTAGCAGAGCAGTTGAACTTGGTAGAAATATGCAAATAGAAAATATAATTGCGCAGTTTATATTCAAATCTGTGTTGACATGAACTGTGCCCACCTCTGCTTCCCGGAACCGGGGAGCTGCTCCCATACCACGAGGTCGCGACCTCCGGTGACCCATCGGTGGCCTCCGCTCCCTGTGGTCCACGCCGCAAAGCAGAGAATTCTGGGAGCATCGGGCCAGGTCAGGGAGGCCAGGTACCGACACTGAGGCAGAGAGAACACTACAGGGAGGAGAGGGAGATGAAGTAAATGGGGGTCAACAGAGGAAAACAAAGTGCTTTCGATTTTGTCTTAACTCCTTAATGTGCTTTCAGTCTCGCCGAGCGGAGCGAGTAACTTGTGGTTGCACGCGGCTGGCTCTGCGACTCACCGTTAAGCGAGCTCTCTCCATTCGCAAGATCGTGGCAGGAGCCAATTAGGAGGCCTCCTGTCTGGTGAACACAATCTGTTACCCCGGTGATGCTGTTGTGATTGGTCAGTCTGGACATGGCGCCTGTGATAATTGGACAGATGTTAGGTTGAAAGATTTATGCTAATGTTTTTCCTCTACCTTCCTTTTTTTCAGTCATCCTGAAACGCAAACACACACACAAACACACCAACACAATCGCCGCCCATTCCACAGCTCACCGGTCCTCCAGTGCAGAATCTTGAGCCAGGACCGACCATAAGCCAGGAACGCTCTGTCTCCCCGCGGGCTGAGTGTCAGACGGCCGCCCGCCCCCCCCCCACAGCCCGTCACCTCCCCGCCCCAGTGGTGCAGCAGCCTCAGGGGGTCACGAACTGAACACCGGTTCTCCCACACTGAAACCCCTCCATCGGCCGCGCCGCTGAACACCAGTGGACCCTGAGTCTGTGGAGGGCACAGGAGACATAGTTGTCATGGTGATCTGAGTCTTTTATCCAGTGTGTGTGTGTATCGGTTTGTGTAAGAGGGAGAGAGAGAGAGGGATATAAACAGAAAAGGGGAGAGCAAATGTGTAAATGGAAAAGAAGTGCGTGTTTGAAAATGTACATTTCCATGCCGCTGTTGGTTGTAAATGGATTGTGCGCTTTGCATGATGAACAACAAAGAGAATGACAATGATGCGCCGCGCTTCAATGCTTCAGGCATATTTTGACAATTAAGTGGCATGTGCCGCTCTGGATTTCAATTTTCATAAAAAGCCTTTTTGCTCAAAATATGCTGTATGCTCTCTGAAATTGGCCGAGCACCAAGGCTTACGTCTCAAAACATATTTGATTTCCATTTGAAAGCAATAATCAAGTAAAGCGTCTGTGAGGAAAAGAGTGTGGGAATTTAAAAGAAATCACTGAGCACTAAAAATTTGGACAGCTTCTATGGAAAAAGAAGCATGGGCTTGTTTTCTTGTGTGTTTCATAAAGAGGCTGCACATAGCAACAGCTTGAGCAGCCTCGGTGTGGACAGCAGAGCGTGGCGCGGCGGTGAACGACCCGCCCACCTGGACGGAGGTGACTGCTTCCTGGTGAGCGTTGATTGACTGGCAGTTTTCAAAATTGTGCCAGCTCCAGGCTTGAACTTTCCCCCCGTCTGAGGAGTGACAGAGTGCGAGGTTAACATGCGCCGACAGGCCGTCGTTATTGTTGGTCACGGTCGAACCCACCTGAGCCTGACTGCCTAATCTGTGTGCCTTCATCTCCTTCATTCAGCCCAATAGACCAATACTACACTCCCTGACAGATGATGCATACATGTGCAAGGTATATTTAAGATACTAATACAAGTCCAACTGCAATCATTCAGTTCACTGTGTCATTAGCGCTTGGCTTTTTGCACAAAAACCCTACCTGATCCGGTGATAATGTATCCTTCGTCCTCTGGCGCAAAGCAGAGCGCAGTCACAGCGTTGAATGTGTAGATAGACTTGACACACTGCCCTGGAGGTAACAGGAAAATACTGTTTTCATTGACAATACACACAGACAACCAGCCACACACAGACATTCATTGGTACACTGAGACACATTAAGGTAGACAGAGCCCCGAGGCTCAAGTCTCAGAGCCCCGAGGCGCTGCCTACCATCAATACATTCAGCATATATATGTATATGTATGCTTTCTCAAATGTGTCCAAACTCTATGCGTGAGTGAGTGTGTGTGTGTGTGTGTTTAAGCTTACCAATGCTCAGGGCCCAGATCTTCACATAGCAGTCTGCTGAGCCACTCAAGATAAACCTCTCCTTGTCGGACAAAGACAGGCACCGGGCTGGTAAGAGGGAAGGAAAGAGGAACAGAAAATGGGAGAATGAAGATGACAAAAAGAAAAAAGGCTGTAAATAAGTGATGATGTTCGGGGGGGAAAAAAGAGGACAGATTGCAAGAAAGTGAAAAAAGGGCACGATTAGACAAAAGATAATTTGTCTTTGAAGGCTGTGTGACCATTACACCGAGCAGCATCATCTCTACTTGGTATTGTGGGTTGGGGGAAGCGGCTGGGGAGAGGGTGTAGGAGGAGAGCCCAAGAGGCCGCTGGAGTCTAAGTGACGGAAGGCTGCCTGCTTCAGACAGACAATGAACCCTCTGAAGTGTCTGCTGAGGTTACGTCTCGCTGGGCCCGATCTGATGAACTGCTCCCATAATTACCCGACTGCAGGACACAGGCAGAACGCCGCCGTGGTCGCTGCACATGTACGTTAGTGTTGCCTCACCCAGCATCTTGCAGTACTCGGGGGGAGGCGCAGACAGACAGGTGACTCCACCGGCGTGACCTCCCAGGTTCTTGTGCTCTGTTGCCGTGGGAACGTGCCACACCTTCACCGTTGTATCTCGGCTGGGAGGAGGGAGACGGACGCAGTGGGGAAGAGAGGATGTGAGAAGGTAAAGAAAAAGGGAGATAGAGCCAGTGGGGGAAGGTGAAAACAAGCAAAGTTAAAAGCCATGGGACATAAGTTGCGAGAAATTTGCGATGAGCCTTCGAGGCAGGGGAAGAGAAACAAATATGTCAGACAGCGCGGGAGACAGCGGGTGCATATCAAGCAATAAATTAGGTGAAATGTTCACGTTGCACACCCATTATGCAAATCGAGACTTTGTTCCTGCTTTACCTTCCAGAAATCACCAGGTTGTCAACAGCAACCACACAGGTGACTATGTCATTGTGACCCTCCAACAGCCTCAAGCGAAACTTTGCCTTCCCCCAAGACGATTTGAGGGATGCAAATTCAGCATCTGCAAAAGGAAATGATTTGTCCAATTAGCACTGTTGACTCATCAGCGCCCAGGCTCGTTAATCTACACCGTTCTTCAATATGGATTAGTCTGCCACCACGAAGCATGGGGCTAATTTAGCTTCAAGGCTGCGAAACATGGGTCTTGCCTCCGGGGGAGCAAATGGAGCCTGCCGGTTTTAATTCTCGCAGCCACATGAGCTTAATAACCCTCAGGGCGCACATGTCAGATTTGACATGGTAACGACAAGCAGGGACACCGCACTGTGCTTTCAGCGGCCATGCGGTAGACTGTGATATCAGTTTTCTAAATGAATCCCACCTTCCTGTTGCGGCTCGGTGTCAAAGTCAGAGCGGTTATCTGGCACCTTGGCCGGCTCCGTCCTGTCCGGCTGCCCGCCTATCTCTGCTGCCCTTCCGGTCTCCCTCTGCCTGCCGCCCGGGGCTGGCGTGACTCGGGCTTTGGACTGCTCTTCTCCCTTCAGGATCTTGGACGCTGGAGGCGTTTGTGATGGGAGGGCCCCAGGGGCTTCTTCCCTGTGCCAGGAGAAGAAAAGCGAGAGTCGAATGAATAATCAAGATGCATGGGCACGTTTCCATTTTGTGACAGCGATACCTGTAGAGTCCCGCATAAACAAAAGGAGTACTTCTTACTGAGCGCCTAGAAAGAATATTAGCGTTTCTTTTGATTTGATGGTAATATCCACAGGTAGTGATTCCAGTCATCAGCACAAAGCCCTGGGGCGCTCTAATACCCAGAAAGACATCCCTGAATGATGTTTACGTGACACATTATGTACAGTGGGAAATTCCCATTCTAGTGAAGCGTGACAGTATTTGACCTCCAGTGGGTTTGGATAGAAATGCAAGAAAAGATCAAAGGCTTCAAAGTGAATGTTGTTGCTTTTGAAGAATTATGTTTCTCTCCATCTGCCCCCCTCTTGATGGTACCTCTCCCTCACTTCCTTACACTTGTCTTTTCATCTTCTCCTTCTCTCCGTCTTCCACAATCCCAGGAGTTTGCTGTGGGCCAGAAAGCTGCAGCTGAAGCTCAGCCAATCTGGAGCGCAGCTCCGCCTTCCTGGAGATCTAAGAGAGAAGAGGGCTCGAGATTGGTTGTGAACCAAGCCACTAATCCACAAGTTGTTTATATGCACAACCAACATGCTCAGCATGTCTCCATTTATTAGACCACAACTGGCAACTGCACTCCCCAAGTATAAAATATGCATGCATGAGTGAACCAGACATGTCAATTTCATGTACTTGATAGTTCTCCTCTTCAAAGGAGCGCTTCACCAGTTTTACACGTAAAGGTTTTGTGGTGATCTCATCTGGCTTTAGAGAGGGCTTTTTTTCATTATTAAATGTAGTGATTATAAAAAGTAATAGATGTATTCTTTAAAAAACTGCCAAATTGAACTTAAGCACTGTACTTACAGTAGATGTACTTTCCACTACTTCATATGTGGTAAGTCTAAATGATGAATAATTTCTGTCCGCTACTTCTTCTATTCTGACTTCAGTGTCATATTACTTTTTACGGAAACTAGTTGAGTGTCGTTTTGGGGGTTTCTACAAACAGTTTCTGATATATTGTGGCCAATTTCATAACACGCTATGAATCCAGTCATGCAACTTTTTCACAGAAATAAATCAAGGGGACCAAATGCTATTTAGCGGAAGTGTGCTTATTTATTTTTCCTGTTTGCAATTAGGGGATGTAACTGCAGTGCAGTAAAGAAGAAGAAAAAGTTGTAGGGCATGACAATAATTTATAAAATTGGTGAGGCCCCAGAAGGTCCTGATAATTATTTGTTTCTGTCTGCTCATCCTGAGAGCTTTCCCAGGGCAAAAACGGTCAAATTATTCATTCCACTGCGATCATAAATTCATGTTTATCCCGTATTTTTCTTCTTCATGATGTTTTTCCTAGTTTAAGATACCCAACTTTATAAAGTTGTGGCACACATCAGCATTAAAACATCATCTCGATTTAACCTGGTTAGCTTGGCTACAATGTGACAGATAGGAAACATTAGAATACTTTAAAGCTGTATGCACACAGCTCTACTCTACTGGATGTTATTCAAGCCAGTGAAGATGGATAATGTTTTTATTTCATATTATGACTGAATGGTGCCTCGGCTGTAGTGAAATCCGCAGTCATAACCTTTTGTTACACATGAGGGAAATATTTTAAGGATTTACCGAAGTCACACAGATTACACGCAGTTTACATTGGAACAAACAAGCAGATGGTGCGTTTCTGTACCTTGAATCTCTCCTCTGGGGTTAGACTGATTTTTATTTCCAGATTTCCAATCTGTCTCAACTTCTTCTGCAGCTTCCTCACGTCCCCCATTTGAAGCTCGTGGTGAGGCGCTGCGAGTTGACAGTATAAAATAGCCCGACTCAATCACAGGTTGTCAGAAGGGGTCGAGACGCAACATTGGCCTTTAATGAGAAGCCTGGATATGTTTAAAATAAAAAACATGCATCAGATACTCCCAGCAGAGTGTTTGGGAGACGTGTCGCCGGATGTTGACGATACAGTCTGCGTGTTTAGCTGTCCTTACAGCGACGCCATGTGGACAAATTAAGAACTGCACTAATAGAAACATGTGACCAGTACATACAATAAGGTATATCTAAAGTTTTTGTGATTTCCCTTATGCAGACGTGAGTGTGTACGTTTTTATATGTTTCATGAAGTTCGTTTACAAAACAAAAGTCTCTCCATGTCACCTGCAGGACGGAAAATGTTAACACGGTGTTGCCTTCAAGTGCTAATCTATCAGCTCAGGAATTCATGCTTAAATGTTTTACCAAATAAAACAAATGGACATATGTGGAACTAACCAAATTTAATCTGTGACATATAAAATGATCCAGCAGAATGTAGTTGAATGTATTACATTATATCATAATACTTTATTTGCAGATTTGGAGATTTTGGAGCAATATTCCATTTACTCCAATGGAGAGTAAAATAATTGTCACATTTTAGCAGGCAAACGTAAACTTCTAATTATATATCCACAATTCATTAAAGTTGGGTCAATGGATTGACCAGTTGGCCTGTAAAACATATAAGTAATAGTCCATTGATATAATTAAGGCAGTTAATTATGATTGAATCAGCCATTTCAGAGCGCACATCATAAATCAATTAATACCAGTATAATTTAATTAACGGTGGGTGTGAAGGCAGGTGGGGTATTAACCATGCAATTATAGCAATATTTATCATAGGAATTAGATCATATTTAACGAACAGGTTAAGGCTATAAAAGGTTTCTCGTGATCTCCAAAACGACTTACACTATTACTTCCTACGGCACCTGAATGCAGCACTGCATGCTTGCTGCTTCCCCCCAAGAGTTTAAAGCTAAAATATAATAAAGTAAACACAAACAACCCGAAACGTAAGTGGTGAAAATCACGATTCCACCACTACGGTGATGATGCCGACTGACTGACCAAGTACATGTTTAATTTTAGATACTTTTATTGAAATCAATTGCCACTCGGTCAACGGTACCGGAAGTGACATCAACACAGATACTCCTTTTGTCTGACGACTTTATCCGGAGGAAGTGAAGCTGTAGACGAGGCGGCTGCTCTACCGGAGGGAGAAAAAAATCCACCAAAAAAAAAAAAAAAAAAAAAAACCAAAGGGGCCATAAAAAAAAACTTCACTCGGTCGCAGGAATTTGGGCATATTTAGAAGCGGTGTCCGAATCGTACCCGGCCACCGGAGTTCCAGGGAGGAAGACGGGGAGCCGTTGCCGGTAAACGCCAGTTTTCTCGATGCAGTCGCTCATTTTCTTCGGTACATTTGCATGACTCCGCCGCCGCTTCTCCACCGTCCGCAGCCGGAAGTCTGAGGAGAGTCGCTCGGTGTTTTTTTTTTTTTTTTTTTCCTCGCTTCAGTTTTTTTATCCCTTTTGCTTTTTTTTTTTTTTTTTTTTTTTGCTTTGCTTGTTATTCTGTCCCCCCTCAAGTAGCTGCAGGAGGTCACCACAGACGCGCTGCGCGGTGTGCTAGCTCTCTGTGCGTTAATCGGCACGTCGGGGCCTGATTAACCACAAGATGCCAGCGGCCGCAATGGAGTCGTTCTGTTGCGCTACGGCTAATAGTAAACAATGTCTGATCGTGTTATTTCATTAAAGTTAGCTCTAGGTTGGGCCTAACGTCAGTTCATTGAGCGCGATCTGCGTCTGTTGAGGCAACTTCTAACGCCGGGAAGTTGAATCTGCTCGTAAATAGCAGGTCAGTCGTTGTATTTCGGTGCTAAAAACATTTCACACCCTACAGTCCAGTAAAGAAAGTCCAGTGAAGGAAGTTAAACTTTACATTCGACAATCGAGGGAATTACAATCATGGAGCATAATCTGTACTCTAAACGTGTGCATTGATCCACATGTTATCTGTCTCATTTTGTATGTATGTTTGTTTTAAAATAGAACTTTGCCAGGAGGATCCTACGCGACTGGACCCGAGGCTGAAAGATAAAACGAGCAAAGGGTGCGACTACAACAAGAGCCCCCACACCTACAGGGGCCCAAACCCCCCCACACACTTCACTGTGCCCCACTAAGTTAATAAGGTAGGATATTTGACTTCTCATAAAAGGAGAACAGTGATGGTGAGCCAGCATGCACAATATGTCAAACATTAAAAGGAAGTTGCTAAATACCATTTTGCCATCCTTCTTGTTATAGTAATTGTATATGGTAACAGTATATGGAGACTGTGCCTTAAAGCGGAGGGAACTAAACTGAGGCCTTTACACATATTCTTTTATAGATACATTCATATTTCAGAATAATTGAATTGTTTATTCTAAAATGACCACACAGTTCTCTTTATTTCCGATACATTGGTCCATATGAAGGTCTGATTGACATATTGTCAACAAAGTAGCCGTGGGTAGTACTTACTGGGTCATACCTGTATTTAATTGTTGAGGCACTTGTGTAATTGCAGAAATGATGGAGGACTCTCATTTTAATTCATCGTATTTCTGGTCCCCCATCCCTGTACCAGGACAGGTGAGTCTGAACAGCAAATCTAGAATATTTAGTATCGTCTGAATTTTCATAAAAAAGAAGCAGCTTGGTTTGTGTTTTGTGACTACAAGACGAGGACTGAGTTAGTGCAGTGTGGTCAACCAGATGACAAACCTCCTGTCCTCCCTACAGATTGAGAATGCCATGTTCCTTAACAAGGTGAAGGAGCAACAGGAAAAGAATGCCTCCTTCTCTTCTTCAACTGCATCCCACTACCAAACGGCTCTCCTCACCATTCCAACTCCGGGGGGCAAGGCAGATGGCGGCGGGCAGGTGGGCAGCGTGGCACACCTCCACCCTGCCCACAGCACCCAGAACATGCTGTCCGTCCCCTCCACAGGCATCATGACGGCAGGTGAGTCGGAGAAGCCTGTGAATCTGTGAGACAAATCAAGTTCATCAAAGTACAGGTCAGAATCAGAAGAACACCAAAGGCTTGGGCTGACGTTTTTTTAGTAACCATAAAATAATCGCATTCTGTTTAATTATTTAGTTAATGAGAGCAACAACAACACATTTCAGTTACCTCGAAGCAGCACTATGGGCTAAGAGCACATTTTGCCAGGGGGAAAACTTGTGAGTAAACGAACATCTGTGTGTCTCCATTTCTGCTACAACCTCAGGCATTTCTTTCACATAATGCTCTCGCTTTTATAGCACCACCTGAGCACTTCCAGGTTTAACATTGTGCACAAAATCGGTGGGTAATACTTTTGGATACAAGGGAATTAAAGATAAATTCTTGAAATTTCGAGGGTTTACTGAAATCGTGGGAAGAACAACGCCCTCAAGTATCAGTTCTTCTATTCCTAAATGTTGTACCTTCTGTGATCACCTTTTGGGATGGATAGTAATCTCTTCTTCTTTTTTTTGGTCTCTTTTCTATGAAGCGGGTCTGGTCATCACAACTCCTCAGGGAACACTAGTCTCTCCCACCTGCTCTCAGTCATTTGTCTCTGGTCATCCAGCAACGACCATGATTGTTTCCGCCCTCCACTCTGCAGGTAACACATAATACATAGGTACACATAATGACACACGCACTAATGTGATAGCTATCTCGTTAATGGATTCAAGATGTAATCGCGTTTTCTCTGACTAAGACTCTCATTACAAAGTCAAATTTCAATATAAAGTAATACGACATATGTTTCTTGGGGGCATTTGCATCTATGAATTCAATCTGACAATACTGAATTATGTCCTGACTAACATCAGCAATTTAAAAAAAAATCAACGCTTTCTGTTTTTTATGTGTGTGTTTATATATTTGAAATATAATACTGAAGTTGGACCTTTTTGAGGCTAAAATAATCTGGGGAAAAAAACAAATTGTACTGGAAGTCGAAACACAGAAACCACCATATTTCTTTAATCAAATACTTAAGATTTAATTTTGTTTTAGGGATTTGGGACATGGTCCGACCTGTTGGCTTTTTTGAGATGAGATAAAATGAGATTGTATTCTTTTCTGAATAATATCTCAAAATTATAAACCCAATTGAGCAATTATATTCAACTCCAGAGCTACAAAGCAATAAAACCAGAAAATGATTTCATCTATTGTCCGAGCTATGCCAGTAACTCATGGTTTTACTCTTGCATAAATTGCTAAAAAAATAAAAAAATATCTTTCACGTGCAGGAGATGCGGTCACAGCTAGTTTATAAAACATTGATGTACATGGTTTTTAATTTAATGGTGAGATGAAATGAAAAATTTCTTCACCCTTATTACACTACATCCCCCATCATATTGTTACATATTTGTGAATATATGTAAAAGAAATTACACAAAATGTTGTGTGTCATGATTCTTCCTGTAAAACACAATGTGATGTGTGCTTACATAAGCTGCTACAAACCAATAACATCACATTACTATCAATCGATCGCAATCGCAACTTGAAACAACAAGGGATGCATGTGTTGCACGGCACATTTCAAACTCACCCGCTGTGCGTTTAAAGGCTATGGGTTTTATCTTCATACCTCTCTTAACTTTACCACGCATCAGTTTAACTGCGGAATGCATCGCCGCGCTGCAACTAAAGACACTCTGTAACTTCTGTTATACTTAACGCTTTATGAACATCTTGAATAGTAAAAAATGGAGCAATGTTTTTGTCACTACAATGTCGGCACTCATTCAAATGTCAATTTCACTTGAAAGAATAAGCACTGTTACTAAAATAAAATATCTTGCAGCATGCTTAGATTGTAGGTTTGATGCCGATATCACCAGGGATGTATATGTGGAGAACTGGTAATATTCAGGAGGGCTCTAGAGCATTCTCTTCTATTAACCGGCTCCTGGTGATCCTGGTATAGACAGGAAAGAAGGGGACGGGGCCCACGTGGTTGTGATGCCAGCGCCCTCCAAACGAGGCAGAAAGAAGAAGACCACAACACTGTCTAGGATCGGCCCTGTTGGACCAGGAAATGAAACGCTGATACTGGCTCATCTGACAGCTGGTGGCCAGGTACGAAAATACCAATTTAGAAAGGGCAACCCAATAATACAATTTAGATAATAGTGAAAAGGTGATCAAATAACATTGGAAATTGTTTTTGGCAGGTGGCATCTTTGCAGCATCATACTGGAGACCCATATGATCTGTCAAATGAAGATGAAGATCACGGCCAGAAAGACAGCACCAAGACATACAGGTACGGCGTAGAAAATCAAAGACCTGCCGTGCCTCCCCATTTCTCCCTGCTCCAGCTGTGGAATGCAAACACACCCGTTCCTTTTGTTTACTGTCAAAATCGAAATAGAGATGTTCGGCTTTCAAATATAAACTAGGCGCTGCTGCACAAACACACACCTCTTTTGAGCACCCTTCACTGCATGTTGTGGCGGAACATGCCTGCTTTATTGATGGTTGATTCCTTCTCGTAATGTGTTTGAGGTACAAATGCATCAGTGCTTCATAGGCGCTCTCTCTCGCCACCTCTGCACACACTGGACTGCCTGCTCCCGGCTGTCCTCTTTTTCTTTATATAGCATGATTGTGAACTCTCCAGCAGTCCTGCTCTTTCATGTTTTAGAGTATCTACGTACTTTTCCCTGTCAGTTCTCACTGATTTCTCCCGTGGCATCTTTCCATGTGTTTACCCTTCCCCCTTTCCGTCTTCATTCATTTTTCTTAATACAATTTCATTTGACTTTTTATTGGGAGTTTCATTTTCTATCAAAACCTATTTATTTCTGTGGGTCATTGCTTGATTCCCCTGTCTCCACTTTCATTTCTTTATTTTCCTTTTGTCTTCTCTTGTTTCTTTTATATGTGTTCCCTCTTCTTCCTTCTTGTTCTTCCATCCCGCCCTCCCATTTCTGTGTCTCTCCGCCTGTAGGTGCCGGATGTGTGCGGCGACCTTCCTCAGTAAGTCTGACATGCAGATCCACTCCAAGTCGCACACAGAGGCCAAACCTCACAAGTGTCCTCACTGCGCCAAGTCATTCGCCAACTCCAGCTACCTGGCTCAGCACATCCGCATCCACAGCGGGGCCAAGCCTTACACCTGCTCCTACTGCCAGAAATCTTTCAGGCAGCTCAGTCATTTACAGCAGCACACACGGTACTGCAGACCCCTCCTCCCCGTTACCAACCACGTACCATATTCCCCTGTCCTCTTAACTTGTTCTGCCAAGTTCCCATTTTGAAGCCCAGACTCTAGTTGTCCTCTCCCTCCTGGGGAGGTGATCGGAGTGGTGTGCAAACACACATCACGCTGCCATTTAGATGTTGGGTCGCATGCTACCAGTTTCATCCATAGTGACCTTTTTCCAAAAAAAATAGAATTCAAATTATGAAGTTTGGGCTTTGTAGAAGAAGAAGATTTTCCATGATTTATACATTATCTGAATGTCCATTTCCAATGCATGGAGCTGTTTTATATAATATTTGTATAAGTATAATCTTTTCATTTGTGTTTGTACACCATACTTGCGCTCTACGTACGCTTTTCCCCTCTGTTCAGTCTTTTTTTGTCCGCATGTTCTGTCATTTCCACTGCCAGTTCTTCTTTGACAGATACATGCACACATTTAGAAATTTAAAGGCATCCCAATTTAACCCATTCTGTTATTGTTTGGTACACAACTCATTACATTTTTTTCATACATTCTCTTTGGGTGTGATATAGAAACGACTTGCTGCCATGCTTTGCTTTCCTTCTCTGTGTCTAATTTTAGTCATCTGTTGCTATTCTTTTTGGCTGTCATCGAATCAACTTAAATTTCATATCCGTAGGAATCTAAATGGATGCTTTTCTAAAACCTTACAATTATAATTATCACCTATAATGTTGTCTTCCTCTGTTTATACATCCAAATCCACCAGGGAAAAACATTTAAAATGGAAAGAGTCAAAATAATTAACTGTTCTGATGTTATTCTGTGGTTGAGATGTGTGATTTTGACACGTAACAGAAATTGACGCTCAACGTAAATTAAGTGTAAAATTATACATTTTGTTGGCTTTTCAGAAAAGATTCCAGATATATTAATATCCTTTTTACTTCTCTGAAATAGCCTTCCTGTAAGGTTTTGATGGAATGAGGAAGACTTTTATGAATGAGTCATATATTTTTCTGTCAATCTACCTTTTACGATCCTCGTCTCCTATTTTTTTTCACCCTCCTTCACCAGGAACCACACAGAGTCAAAGCCTCATAAGTGTCCCCATTGTACCAAGTCATTTGCCAACTCCAGCTACTTGGCCCAACATGTGCGCATCCATACCGGCGTGAAACCCTACACCTGCTCCTACTGCCAAAAGCACTTCAGACAGCTCAGTCATCTTCAGCAGCACAATCGGTAAGTGAGTCACTGGTTTCGGGTTTCTCATTTGCCTTGAGGTTTTTCTGCTGTCAGTTTTAGATCACCATGAAAGTGAGTCCATGTATGCATGTGTACAGTAGCAAGATAAAAAAATGTGGCATGGTCTGGTTCCTTTTTCAGAAAGGCAGGTTTCTTTTTCAGAAAGGCATGAACCGATCTTAGAACAGCATCTAGCGGCACGGACTCGCCTCCTCATGCAAATCCCATGTAAAAGAGTATCTTTTAGCCCCTGAAGACGCAAGCCATGTTGAAAAAAGTATTCGCCTTATTCAAAACACACGTTTTTGTGAGATCAAGAGGGAAGATACACAGCTTTGAATCAGACTGATGTTGGTTAAAAATGGTGGAGCATTGAATCAGATTGCTATAATGTTCATGAGTGGGACATGCGATCACTGAGCGTGACATGCCGTTCAAATGATTGGAACCTGTAGATTACTGAGATTGACATGCTGTTCATATGATATTATATATGAACAGCATCATAAAATATTCAGAGGTTCATCTATGAAACAATAGAGACGACCATATGCGTCGACAGTACATGCTAGAAAGAAGAAACTGAGAACTTACATCTTGAACGGCTCGTGCTGTTCTGAAAAAGGAATCTGCCACTTTTTGAACTCACCGTCAATCCACTTGTTTGTGTTTTCTGTTTTTCATTCAGGATTCACACTGGAGATCGGCCATACAAGTGTATCCATCCAGGCTGTGAGAAATCCTTCACCCAACTCTCAAATTTACAGGTGTGAAATTATTTATTTATGTTGGTTATAACCAGATTTTTTCTCTATGTAAAATATTTTTAGCAGGATTATGATTATGATTTTTCAACCCAACATTTTTTTTTCCAGTCCCACCGGCGTCAACACAACAAGGACAAGCCCTACAAGTGCACCAACTGCAATAAAGGATACGTAGATGCAGCCAGCCTGGAGGTGCACATGTCTACGCACACAGTCAAGCATGCAAGGATCTACTCGTGTGGTCTCTGCAACCGCACTTATACCTCTGTAAGACAAATTACAATTTAAGTATTTCTTTACAAAACACTATGCAGCTGTTTTACTAAAATATGGTAACTAACTATCCTCCCCTCATCTCAGGAGACATATCTGGTAAAACACATGGAGAAACACAACCCAGACCAGCTGTCTGCATCAGCAGCACAGGCAACACAACAGAACCAAAGCCAGGGTCCGGGTCAGAGCCGGCTAGACGGCGCTGACGGGGGATCAAGCCGACCCGGGGGTGCCGGAAACGGAGGAACGGGCGGAGGCCAGCAGGGACAGAGCCAGGGCAACTATGTCCAGACAGAAACCATTTCCTGTCCATTTGACCTGAACCAGTATAAAACCGTGTCGGCCAGTGACATCCAGTACAAACCTGTCAGCGTAGCTGACATAACTTCCCACAAGGACCTCTGTCTCACTGTGTCAGCATCCACCATTCAAGTGGAGCACCTTAACTCTTAGAGGTGACAAATAAGGGAAGTTTGGGGAGTGCTGAAGGTGAAATTAATTCAAGAAATTGAGGTTTGAAAGTCAAAGAATAAAAGCAATACTAAGGTGATACAAGAACTTAGGAACACGTGACTGTGCCTAAACTGTGGTTTGAGGAAGACGGGACAAACAATATGGGGACACCATAAACAGAAGACGATCATTTTTATTTTGTTTAGTCACTCATTTTTTTCTGCCCTGTTTGATTAGTTTTCCTTTTTACTAAGCTGTTATGTCTGAGTCAAAGGTGCATGTAAAGGCAATAAAGTATGTTTCATTCCATCACAGTGATGGTTTTATAATAGGAAGGGAGTCAAAGTGCTTCTCTTCCTTGTTTTATCACCTCCTGCTCTTCCCAACAAATGCAGCGTTGGCTATAGCAGTTTAGGGTCGCATTCTTGATGAAATTGAAAGACTGAAGGTACCATTTTATACTTTCATGCAGAGACTTTCAGTTTTCACTTGTCACTATGTTTGTAAAATATTTGCCTGCAATTCTTTCAACCTTAAAAGGGACAAAGAGGAAATTCCTTTTAAGGAAAGAGAACAGTCAATCAAGTTTATATAGATATAATGTATATACAACAAGTTCATAATGTATGATTGTGTGATTAAAGGATGTGATGATCCATATAACCTATTTAGACCCATTCGCAGGCCTTCACATGACCTTTGGGGAAATGATGAGCCAGTTCACTTTTCATGTAATCTTATTGTACTGCTTTGTGTGTATGTCCTAAAAGAAATGTTATCCAAATGTGCTCTTGCTATTATACTTCCATGATAATTATGTTTATAATGCGTCTTTATAGACATACTGACGCATCTGAATTTTGTCTTTTTTCAGCTTATGATACAATAAACCGTCTGATATCTTTCTCATTGGTGTTTTTCGGTTTCAGTTTAATGCCAATGGTGTACTGTGGTGACTTTATTAGAACATTGCTGTTGCAAATATACTAGCAAGTTTGTTCTAAACCAGACGAAAAAAATATACCATAACAAAACACAAGTTGACCTATTAGATTGCAGGCCCGACCAAAATATTCAATATTAAATGTTCACATTTGTGAAGATACATTTTTTTAATAACCAATGGAATAAAATGTTTTGGGTCTACCTTCATGTCGAGAAACGATGTATCAGGATTCATGACATCTGAAAAACATAGGCAAACACTATGCTGCTTGTTTATGCATACCAGTCTTCAATCAATGATGCTCTTGTGGATCCAGGTATATTGTTTTAAGCATGTCAGCCCTGTTGGAATGTGCGAATGCGTGAGGTGTTTACAAAAGTGGACTGATCCATTAAAGAGGAGGGGGGTTAGGTGAGCATAGGCAACGTTTTTATTGTTACATGTATGTGATTGTAGACCTAGTAAAGCGGTTTACTCGAGGTAAAGATCTTTCTAAATCAGTTAAGCTAAATAAAGTCAGAATCATGAAAACGGGGACAGTGTGCGAATACTGAAATGTGGTGTCGTCCACCATTCTCTGCGGTCTGCAGTGGATATGGCGTCACTGAAAAGTGTAGGAGTCGAGAAACTTCACCCATGTAAATAACGTCAAGAAGAAAGCTCAGTGACACGCTGGAGGTAGCAATACGCAGCAGTACATAGCTATATTAACCAGCTTACTAACTATGCCCCGGAAAAAGCCATTTAGCAACAAACAGAAGAAGAAACAGCTACAAGTCAAACGGGACAGAAAGAGAGGTAACGTTGACTACATTTGCCGTTAGCATTACGATGCTAGCTTTAGCGGGTAGCTAACGTTAGCGTTAACGGTTCTTGCTCCGCACCTAAATTTGGCTCAGCCGCTAACCGCTTTTCAGTGTGCCCGTGTTGGCTTAAGGTTGTTTTGCAAGTAGAGCATCGGACCACGCGTTTATCCTTGAAAATGACCCTAATCGTTTTCTTTTGTCTAACCTAAGTTAAATAGCTGTAATGACATAGTGCTACTTGAACGTTACTTGCCGTTGGATTTGAGTGTAACGTGACGTTAAACGGCACACGTGAGTACCATATGCTGGTTCAAGAAGCATCAAAACGTGCGCAAGTTTATCCTTTTTGTTTTAGATCATTAACTATTTGTTCGAATGCCACATTAGAAGATCCCATTGGGTGGTGTACTGTCACTAGAGAGCAGTACTAAACAGCACTTGAGTCACGACATGTAGGCTCAACGAGTTTTACTTACAGGACATTATTCCCCAAAACGTTACAGTTATGTATTAGGGTGTGACTAACAACTCTGACGAATTGCTCAACCGTTGTGAAGGAGTATTATATCATACTAACACTTTAAAAACGTCAACAGGTCTCTCTTAGCTCAGTGGTACCATGACTTGTACAAAGGTGATTATTTTTTTTCAAATGCAGGCCAACACTCAAACAAGCAATGCCAATTAAATTATGTTCACTCCTTTAACAGTTTTAGGCCTTTCATTTACAAATAAATGATTATACAATAATTCCATAATGTACATTAGTAGGTCAAACAACCTAATATATCATAATCAGTGCATGATGTCATTGTAGAGCCAGGGATTACAGAACGGTTTGAAACCAGTTTAAATGTTTGTTATTTGCTATCAGCAAATGCCACATTTCCTCCTGGGTCGGCTGGATATGCTTTTTAGAAGCATACAGTGACTTATAACAGGCACCTTTTAAATGAGAAAAGTAGGCCTTGGTATTTGATATGCCTGTAATTTTGTTTGATCCCTGACTGTCAACTCTCAACATCCAGGTGACACAGGCTCAGGGCCGAACAGCCGCAATGCCAGTGTGGAGCGAGGAGGGGAGAGACAGTCAGACACCTCAGACAGTGAGACCACTGATGTTAGGAGAATAAATCAGCAGCCATCCGGCAGAGAAAGTAGACATGACCCAAACAGGTGAGTTATTATTGCTATCATCATTACTGATCCTCTCTCCAAAGCCTTTTTGACTCCCCCCTCCTCTCTCCAGGTTTCGACTGCATTTTGAGAGAGAGAGTAAAGAAGATGTGGAAAAGGGGAAGAAGTTGGCCAGGGAGAAGGTACTGCAGCCAATCTCGGATAAGGAACTTGAGATTAACATCAATGACATCTTCCCCTCAGATAAAGGTCTGCCTGTTTTTTAATGCTTTCCACATGACAGTCTCAAAATAAGCTGAGCAGAGTAGGTTAATGGAGTGGGTCACTGCTTGACACGCTTAAACTTAATAATTCACTACCAGGTCTTGGTTTCCCACAACGGCCGGCTTGGAGTTATGAGATGACCCGGGAGAATCTGCTTCGGAAAGAGGAGAAGTCATACAGAGAATATCTGGACAACCTGCACGCCAAAAACGCAGCTGGGTCTCTCAGCCATTTTGAGCACAATCTGGAGGTAAGTTACTTGATACACTCATAAAATGCTTGCGACGATATTGCAGCCATTCTTTCATCAGATCTTTATTTATCTTTTAGTTATGGAAATCCAATGTGGAGCATGATGAATGCTGCAGCCTAGTTTTTAGTTTCCTCAACATTGTTTTGGCAAGCAACGCTTACTCAGACAAAGGTGAACATTAAGATTATTAGTGAACCATTTTTATTGAAAGTGGTTTTAGAAACGGACAGCCTACGGACAGGACCTTTTCTGTATACAATAAATATTTATGAATAGTTTTAAATTCTTTGAAAATAGAAATTGACATCAAGTAATCCTGCCTATTTATGAGTAACTTGTGTTGATTATCCATAAGACTTGCTCTGCACCTCGTCATAAATTCAAAACTGTTGAGGTTGAGTTATCCAGCATTCTAGGTTGACCGTTGAACTTCTTACAAGCCACTGTATTATCTGGTGTTTTCCACTGGGAACTAGGAACCGGGGTGCGTTACAAGCCATTGCGGCAATGGTAACACTCCTGATCCTTTTATTTCAAAGCGTGGGCTAAGCTTAGGAGGCACATCGTGGCAGGGCAAGGCTGGAGAAGCTAGTGGTACAATAAGTGACTGTAATCTACATATGATGGCCTTTTAAGTGGAGGAACAGAATGATGCTGTTTGACTGGATATCATTTCTACAGTGTTAAAACAAAGCAATTAATTAAAATTGAATGATATATACATCTTTTAAGGACCTGTGTGGATCCCCTTCCATGCAGGTCGAGTTTTACCTCCACATTTCTACAGTAGCTCTGTCAAAACACTGGATCTAGCAATTAGTCTTTTGGAGAATTTCTATGTTACATTGAGTCCACTGTAGGCACACTTTCAGAACAGAGGGGGTTTAGCAGAGGAATACTCAGTTGTTGGATGCTAAATGTACACACTGGTTTTAGATTTTTAAATAATGCTAATAGTTTGGCATGCCAAATAAGAACATTGGATTGTATATAGACTTTTTGGTTTACAATATTACATTGAATCTTACTTCTCAGTCATTTTTCTCTATTCTTTTAGACATGGAGGCAGCTATGGAGAGTGTTGGAGATGTCAGATATCGTCCTGCTCATTGTGGACATCAGACACCCGGTAGGATTAAAAGCCCTGCAGGATGGATCAGACCACTAGGTGGAGCCACTGTCAACATCCATCTGAATGTCGGACTGTTTTTTTTTTTTATTTGGTTATTTTGCAGAGGCACACTTTAAAATGTGTCATGTCTTTTTTTTTTTCTAAATTTGGTTTCATAAAAGAATTAATGACTAAAGCTGACCTTATTGCTGACTACGTATGTATAGTGCTAGAACACTTGTACTGTATTAATGCATGTTAGGTTAAAGAAGTTGTCTTACTATTGTCTTCTTTCAATTTTATGGGTTTATATTCATTTAAACCACCCAGGTGCTGCAGTTCCCCCCAACTGTATATCACTACATCACAGGAGATCTCCAGAAGCAGGTGATCCTGGTGTTGAACAAAGCCGACCTGTGTCCTCCTCCACTAGTGATCGCCTGGAAACACTACCTGACCTCACAGTTCCCCCACCTGCATATAGTCTGCTTCACCTCCCACCCTGGGCAGCCCTACAGCACAGGTGAGAACAGGAAGAGTAGGGGGAGGATAGGAAGTACAGAGAAAGTGGTGTAATGGGATGCGGATTGAGTGACAGAGATAAAATCAGACACCTGTGCAATATCAACAGAATAACCCGACTGGCTCAAATTGCAGTCAGAATAACCATCCGTTTGTTTGCTGGCTTGTAGTTCTCCAGAAGAAGAGAATGAGAAAGAAGGCTGACTGGAGTCACGCTGGTGGTCCTTTAGATATCCTGAAGGCCTGTCAGGAGATCACAGCAGGGAGAGGTGGGTATCCAACTTACTAATAATACTCAGTTGCCGGAGTTATTACAGCTTTACTATGGAAGTTGTCCACTGTGAAATGAAATCTTGTGTTGTCTCTTTTTTTTAAGTTGACCTATCCAGCTGGGAGCAGAAAATTAAGAGGGATGCTGTTGCTGAGCAACTGGATGGGGAGCGGCCTGATGAAGGAGCGGAGTCTGTGCTGATGGAGCATCAGAGTGACCGGGCTATGGACATGGGCAGCCTTTCCCAAGAGCTCTACAAAGATGGGGTTCTCACACTGGGCTGCATAGGTAAACATCTGATTTGAACCCTGTGGCCAGATTCAGAAAAAGTTTCTCATAAAGAAAAGCCACTTCTAATAAATGTACCAACAGTGATATTCTTTCAAGATCTCACCAGTTGTTTACTTCACGAGGATAATTGTATCAAATTAAGTACCTTTCTCTCCAAACCCATGGACAACATCAGGCTTTCTTTTATTAAACCATCAATGATTTTTCTCCTGCAGGCTTTCCGAATGTCGGCAAATCATCTGTTCTGAACAGCCTGGTGGCGAGGAAGGTAGTGAGCGTGTCTCGAACCCCAGGACACACCAAATACTTCCAGACCTACTACCTCACCCCAACAGTCAAACTCTGTGACTGTCCTGGGCTGGTTTTTCCCTCCCTCGTGAACAAACAGTTGCAGGTACAACTTCCCTTTTTTGTGCCGATGTAACTTTTGAGTTTACTTGCCTGTTTGGGCTCAATAAAAAAGTCATTATGTTAAAGAGTGCACTCTCACACCTGTGGAATGATCGACTATTGAGACTATATATTCCGTTTAATTATCTTTGCCATTTCTAAATATGTCCGACCTCCACCTGCCAGGCTTTTTGTATATTTACCTTTGTTTTATTTTCTTAGATCCTGGCTGGTATCTACCCAATATCTCAGCTGCAAGAGCCTTATAGCTCAGTAGGTTATTTGTGCGCAAGGACCCCTTTCCTCTCAGTGCTGAAACTGAGACATCCCAGCTTAATGGAGAACAAACCCCATCAGAGAAACGAGGGGTCTGAGAACCTCAGCTGGACTGCTTGGGATGTGTGTGAAGGTAAGTCTATTCTCAGTGACACCCACTGTTTAATGTCTAGATTTAAGTAGAGTCACTCAGCTCCTGCACTACCACCTCATTAAACTAAAACGTTGACAGGCAAATTTTCTTAAATTAACCCCAAGTCATGGTCCATTATTTGAATTATTGAAATATCACACATATTTCAATTACCCAGACCCGTGTGTTTTTAATTGAGACCAATACCATGATGTTTTATACTGTTGCTATCCACCTGTCGCGTCCTCTTTCATCTGTCTTTAGCATGGGCGGAGAGGAGAGGCTACAAGACGGCAAAAGCAGCTCGCAACGATGTCTACCGCGCAGCAAACAGTCTCCTGCGGTTGGCAATTGATGGCAGGTTGTGCCTCTGCCTGAGACCACCTGGTTACAGCTGCTTGAGGGGTAAATTAAGCTATTCAATGACTCATTGTTTAGTCTTCTAGTGAATTTGGAGGTCAGGTGGGTGGGATCAATTATTTCATTTGATAATTTATGGTCTACAGAGCACTGGGAAAATCACCCAGATTTGTCAGAGATCATTGCTCTGCAAGGAAGGACAGCAGCGGAGGGAGATGTAGACAGAGACAACGACGACGATGATGATGACGGAGAATCCAGTACGGAACCAGAGGAAGAGAGAGACCGGGACGCGGACGATGATGAGGATGGAGACGATGAAGACGAAGGCCTGGTACAACCAAAGCAGAAGGAAGATAAGCCTTCTGGTTTCACTGTCAACATGTACAATGTCCTCCGTGAAAATGAGTGTGAGTGATAACGGGGGTAAAGACAAGCAGGAAGACATAAGTTGTTCCTCTTCCCTGACTCCTCCCCGTTAATCCCAGTACACTTATCTTTTTTTCTTCTTCTTTGCATCTCCACTCCTCATTTCATTCGTCTCTGTACTTAATTGACCCTGTCTCCCTCCTGCCTCATGCTGTGCCTCATCCATGGCACTTGTCCTTTAGCGTTGCTTTTAGGAGTTGGTTTGATTTAGTGTATTTCTTTGCATGTAGCTCTCGGAAGCAAGTGAACCAAGTAACTTCCCTCAGCCTGGAATAAGAAACCAACTGGTTTTAAATGTCTTTATCCGCAAGTGACTAGACAGCTGACATGCCAAAGTTCAAGAAAGGATGACAAAAATTAGATGCACTGTTGATATGAGGTCATTCACTGAATTAGCCATTTGGCTCTTAGAGCAGCTGGAGATTTAGGCCCAAGACTCTAAATCTTCTTTATAGACCACAACTGTGGTTAAAGGGTGTGGGGATGGGATGTGAGAGATTTTAGGCCATAAAAGTGGACAAATAAAATCAATATTTTACACTTGCAGCTCTGCCGGTTAACAGTATTATGGCTTTAAGGTTAATTTATCTGAACTTGGTCTTCATTTAGATAAATCTGTATTCAATGAGTGACATTTTATTTGGTGTGGTTCTACACCATCTGCTGGAATATTCTAAGCGTGCGTGTGTGTGTTGTGGTGAATCCTGTATTGCTGGGCAAGGCTTTTTCAGGAAGTGGACTTGTAGTGTTTTAACTACTACAGATATTATCTTTTGATGCTGATGATCTACTGTATTTAGTACAGGACTTTGGCCACACTCAATTAGATCATTTGTTCATGGCAGCGCAGCGGGTTTGTTAAACCGAAAATGCTTAACGATCAATGACAGGATTATTTAGACATTCTGGGAAATCCTTTCCAAGAAGCAGAGGACCAGTTTGATGAAGTTATTTATAAAAGCTTGGCTTAGCACAAACACTGGAAGAGGGGTGAAACGGCTAGCTCATCGAGGTCCAGAGGCAGAAAAACACGCTTGCCAGGGCTTCTGATATTTACAGTATCACATTATTATTATTAGTTTAAAATAATCCAGTAAACATCCCCTGGGAAAACCCAGTGTGAGATTCCATATGAATCAAGAAAACCAGCTCAACGTGTTAGTGAGTTTTGCATATGCGTATGTATTTACAGTGCAGATATGGGTCATATGAATCTTTTCATCTGACTCTTTACATTGAAGTGAATACGCGTGTTTACCGAAACGTTGAACTTCCTTTCACCACACAGAAAGAGAGATTAGTCAACTTTGCTTCCATCATTACAAACAACATTACACACTCCATCTGTGTTCTCGCTAACTAACTTCTACACAGGGCTCAACTTCAAAGTCACATCTCTTAATGCTGTTGAGACACACGCTGCAGACTATTCTGTGTTCATCAATGTCAAGTTTTCATCATTTTCTGTTAACTAGATTTGGTATTTTATTTTGCTGTTGACGAGCCCCTCACTCTCTCATTCTGTGTGATGGTCCCGCTGCAATCCTGAGTGCTGTAATATTGTGTGCTGTTGTACCTCATTCATGTGTTCACCGAAGGAACTCTACAGCACCGTGCTGTGTTACTGTGTAATGCATCACACTGCAGTCATTTCTACCATGGGTGCAGTGTACAAGCAGACCCACAACACTACCATGCTACTAGGAGCACAACAGACTTTTACTTTACGTGTCGACGGGAAATTATTTTTGTTGGCAGTATTAAAACTGACAGCCTCTAGTTTGAAGGATTGAGGTGTTTTCAGGCTGTTTGCTGCATTCCTCATTTCATTCCTAGTAGAGCTAATGATGACTTGACTGCTTTCTGCAATAAAAGAACAATTCATCTAAACCATAGCCATCATGACTGTGTTGTATTTATTTAAAGATATATTTTACAGTGTTTGCTTGTTGCCTGTTTATCTGATTATTTAATATATTGTTAGGGAAAGTTCTTCAAATGGCTTATTGTTGAACTGGAAAAATTCCCTCTCCTTCCCAATGTGCATAATTAAACTGTGAACAGATGACTCATATACTTAGAAGTAGAAGTTTAGACATGTTTGGATAAACTCAGACTAATTATACTGCCTGAAAGCCAAACTGAAAGTTTTACCTTTATTCTCACAGAAACGTTGGTGCTTTATACTAACGGTTGTGTTGTAATTAATTTGGCCTAAGACAGGTAATTACTACAATGAGATCTGTTGATACTGCTGCACCATACACCCATCTAATTAAAGTCCTCCAAACTACTCAATAGGTCAATATTCAGATGTGGTATTCTAAGCAGAAAGCTTCTAATTGATTGAAATGACCCAAACCATCAGACTCTAATCTGTTTTACGACCCTGAGTTCTCATGCTATTATCAGATAAATGTATATTTCATGTAAAACTAATGTTCTGCTAAATATTTGTTCATATTGAGGCTCTGTCTCATGAACGCTGAACATATGTATTGTCCAATATTGAAGCAGATACATTTCTGCAGTAACAACATTTTGAAAAAAAGATTCAAGTTTTAAGTGTCATTCTTAAACAACCTTTTTGTGATTTATTTTTCTCGCAAGAAAGGGGAGAATCTGTTGAAAAGATGTTCGGGTGGGACACATTGTGTGTTTACTTAGATTGTAGAGCACATTGTTTATATAAGCATTCCCATTTCTATTCTCACTCCCCTGTTTGATTTACATTTAACAAAACAGTATCGTAGAAAGAAAAAATAAAACATTGTCCGCTGCGCCACTGCTTTTCTGCACTCCAAAGCATATGGATTCAATCATCACCTCGCACAGCTTCTAATAAAATGATTTCTATATTCATGTGTTAAAAAGGCCCTTGAGATGGGTGTCTCATCCGTGTAGTGTCTCTCATTGTCCTCGTGGGATGACTACTGACATGTTTGTCCAATTATTCATACTGTTGACGCCCATCCAATCCTCTTGTCAGAGTAAATCTGGCTGTACCTATAATCCCATCATGCACATAATGAAAGCCGGTTGAAGATAATCATCGCTGAGGCCAAAATCATTATTTACGGGGTGGAAGCAGGTGGAGATCCCCCTCATCCCAAACAATTTGGATTCTCCGCCGACTTGTTGCTTCTCGTGAATGCCGTTTGCCGACCGGATGAACTCACAGGAGGGAAAAGAGAAGTCATCTGGAATTGTTTCCGATCCGCAGCCCGAGCCATGAGCTGCTTAATTTCCCCAGCTAGAGCACTAACTATGTTGTGGCCCTCGAACCTGTATGGCAGTAATTACAGCCAGACAAAGACCTCAGATTTACTGGAGCACGACACCATCAATTTCAAAACTGTTAATTGAATTCTGCTGTGTTGAATGTCTTAGCTGCCACGCATCGCTCACGCCAAAAGTGCCCATGTGGTTTGGATACGATCTTCTTCTCTTCTTGGAAAGTTTTCGCATGACGCAGTCAGGCTGTTGTTGAGACTCTTGTTATTCTATTCCTTCAGCCCCTTTCTTATTAGCCCCTATTTCTGCTCCACATGTGACCCCTGTAGAGCCAGCATGTTTGTGAGACTGAGGGGTGGGGGGGGTGGGGGGGGGGTGAATTGGTTTCATATGAGATCATAAGCAGCGCAGGAAAATGTATTCGTCTGGTTTTATAAGGCCCCCTGGGTGCTTCTGACACACACATGTGCACTAACACACATGCAGGTGAAAGATAGAGAGAGAATTTGGCAAAAGCAATCATCATGAAGGAGAACAACAATAGGCTCCAGTGTGTAAGCGTTTACTTTAGAGACAAAAACGGAGATCAAATGTCCCAGCTGGCCTTTTAGGGACAGCCAAACAGCACCACGTCTCACTTTACTAAATTATAGTTCTAAATATCAGCTGGCAGGTACACCTGTGTGGTCACTAGAGGGCTATCAAAACCAGCTTTAGTGTGAGTCCCTGCTGAAGTTAATCATCAGGTGCAGCCAGATGATTGTACGCAGGCCTCTCATTTGTGGTGTTAATACTGTGAATGTGCAGTATGTTTTACAACCCGAGATTGGCTTTATAATGGTGGGTTTTGAAGCTGTTTCACTACCTATTGGGTCAGCAGTGGATTGGACTCATTTGGCAGTTAACTGTCACCTGTAACTCATATTTGACACAATTGGATTGTTAACATTAATAGAATGATGCTTAAGCACCATTTTACTGTTGCACCTGGTCGATGTGGAGTTAGTTACAACTACTTCATACGAAGGCAAGTAGTTTAATTCAGGCGGTCGAAACCTTCCATAAGGTCACAAGGCCACAAGGGGTCATGAGGTGATAAATGGGAGAGGACAACAACAAAAGACATTTCTGCTCCTGAAACAAACATTTCCTTCTGAAATGTAGTGGAGCAGAAGTATTACGTGTCCAAAAATAGAAACAGAAGACAGAACTGTGCTTGAGTAAAGATACTGATGAGGATTAATTGCTGTTGTGCAGATCTGCTTTTAAAGGATTGCTGTGGATTTGACTGTGTATGATAAATTGTGCTAGAAATTCCTTATCTTGTCTTATGGTGTTAAAGTAACACACATTTCCAAACCACGCACACCCACTCACCCTCATACACACACACACGGACACACCCACTGATTTACAACTAGCAGTTGTCCCTCGAGTCGCCATCCTGATAATCCAGCAGCGATGTGTGTGTCTGTGTGTGTGTGTGTGGGGGGGGGGGGGGGAGGGGCTCTAAAGATCTGAGGTTGTGGTTGTTCCCAACCTTGCATGTGACCCATTACAAAATGGACCCCTTATCACAATAGAATTTGAGATCTATTTCAGTAGAATAAAAATTTGCCATCTGTAATAATTCTTGACTTTAAATTGCTGTTCAAGACCCAAAGTGGTAGAATTCTCTATTGTTTAATAAAATATGAACACAAAGGACAAAAAGGAAAATCTTCAGAGAAACTTTCTTTCCAACTCCCTCAATCGTCTCATGAGCCCTTATTTTTTTCTTGTGACCCTTTGGAGGGGCTTGACCCCCAGGTTGGAAACAACTCGTATATTTAGCAGTCTCTAGCTACACCTCGACCAGCTACAACAACAAATACTTCATACATACTGTTGCATCTGTTATCAATGTATAACATTGACATATGCATATGATATGTGTAACATTTTAACATATACCTGTCTTTATGTTGCAGTAATTAATGCAAAGCCATCCATTCATACTGTTTATCTTATCTTAACTCATCTCCCCTACATTTTTAATAATCTTACAATGTCATATATAGAGAAATCACCTGCAGAAACAGTTCTTTTATTTATTTAAAAAATGTTTTGCTTCTCATCTTATTCTGAAGTATCTTTACGTGTGATAGAATATATTTTGAATGTGTCTTGGTACTTTTACTGATGTGAAAAATGAGTGGCTCTTCAACCACTAAAAAATCTGTACAATTTGTAAAGACCACAGATTCTGAAAAATGTGAGAATTTAAATGAGCTTTATGTTGGCAATGTGCTACATCATGCCTTGAAAGTTGAATATTGTATAGAAAGTCGATCTACAAACACAATGAATCATCCAGCTGAACACCACACCTATATTTTGTGATAATGGCTCTGTCAATGGAGCACAAAACGCCTCAAAAAAAGCAGCATGTCATCATGAGGTAAACTCAGGAACAATATTTGCCGCAGCAGGTATTCAACACAATGTGTACCGAGCAGCTTTCCCATATTCCCCCTGCAGAGGGTCACAACATGGCAGCTGGGTTTGTTTGCTCAGTGGACTTGTATTTGATTGTGGAAAAGGCCGGCTCTCTGCTTGACAAAGAGCTCTCCAAAGCCACAAGCCCGATATATGCAAAACCAAAGGGATTCAGCATGCGATAGTTCAGTTAAACTTTAAATAGTGGCGGCCTTGTGTATTTTAATTGTGGAAATGATGTGTTTTTCTGCATGGTAGAGCATAAATGGGACCTCTTTGGTCACTAGCTCGTTTGTCTCTGACCCTGTTTGTGAGTTTGTGAGCCCATGTGTCAATAAGTATTTTTAGCACCACCTCTCACTGCATTGCAATGGCACTCATTCACACCCCTTTGAGTCTCTCCTCCCCACCAACCCGCTGCGTCCTCAGCGCCTTCCAATCTGCCACAACGTTCACTCTCACTGGAAGGAGCCAGCAACAGTCTGCCTGAAAGTGCTTCGTTTTTTTTTTTTTTTTTTTTAAAGGAGAGAGTTTGAAATCCTGCAGTGGAGACGGGCAGCAGCTCAGACTTGGGTTACCAAGGCGATAAAGCCCACAGGCAAGGCTTTTGAAATTGCTTCATTATATTAGATGAGTTTTGTTTCTCCTGTGGGCCTCGTCTAATTTGAATATCAATTAAAATACCTAAAGGGTAGCTATAATTATATGTCTTTACACACACACACACACACACACACACACACACACACACACAAACCCTGGGAACATGACGTGGCTGCTCAGCCAAGTCAAACTACTGTTTGAGCTGTGGAAAGGCTAAACATGTAATTGGTAAAGACAACAAGGAGGAGGGCCAATAAAGAAGATCAGAGCACATCCTGATAGTTACAGTGAGTCATTCTCGGAGCTCTATTGTTAGCAACACAGAGAGATTGGAGAAGAAAGGGCGGCCATTCATTCAACGGCTGGCTCAGACAGGTGAGGCGAGGAAAGCAGGGGAGGGGTGAGGGAAAGGGAGGCAGACAAATCCTAGAGGGTTACTGTTTGAACAGAGGGCAACAGTTGTAGTTGAGGCTCCCAAATGCCATCGCGCAGGCCATACTGTCAGATGTGTGTTCGTGTGTACAGAGGGGGTTTCTATGGGAGGGGGCGGAACTTGACACCCAAAAAGAGCTGGAATCCCCCCTCTCTCCCCCCTCCACTTACAGCCACAAGGAAGAGGAGACACAACTGCGGTGCTACAGCTGAGAGGGTCTCCGGGGACTCCTGATTGTGTGAGGGGTCATCTAGAACCCCCCTCCCACCTCACCCTCCCTCTTCCCACATTCCCCTGACAACACTGAGGTCATCACACTTCCTACTGCATGCATGAACCTCCAGACAGGATTGGATTCATCCAGGAAACACTCGACATTTATTCATCAAAAATGTTAGGCTGTGTTAGGTTTCAAAACAGGAAACAACGTGTTTGTCTAACAGCATCGGTATAAACAAACATATGAGAAAAGATTTTAATGAGGCTTTTTTAAACTGAATTAGTTCATTGGTCATTTTCGATAAAATAGGCAAATGTTGGCCTTTGCTTTGGTTTGGACTGAAAGCATTATTATTATTACATTATTACAGCAACAACTTTTGGATGGATTGACCAACAATTGTTTCTCAAACAATGCATCTTTATAACTTTGGAGATCTCCAGACTTTTAACAAAAAGCATAACGTGCCAAATATTTGAACTTACTCAGACATCTTCGAGAACTGCTGTGAAGACTCTCGGTCTTGTTGAGTACATTTACAAACAATCCTAAATCCCTAAATAGAAAAACAACATGGAACAAACAGAGAGGACACAATAGGAAAAAGTCAGAGAGCTTTGTGGAAAGTGAGAGAAGCTGACATTAACGTTTTCCACACTGAACACATAAAAAGAGACCTCATGGCCTGACCTTCACCTAGGAACCTCCCCTGAGGCAGACGCTGACCCCGTGACCCCTGACACCTGCAACGCTCCCTGATCCTCTCCAGGGGCCAATCGGATCAAACCTGTGGGCCTGTAACACGGATACTGACGCAGCGCAGAGCGGTCACAGTAAGCAGAGATTGTGGGCAAACACCGGGGTGCATTGAGTTGTACATTTACACACACGCATGTGCACACTCTGACACATACGTACATGTATGTTTAAGTCAAACCTGGGCCTGAAGTCACACTTGTTTGCAGTGTTTTGTGCTAAAAGGAACTGTTGAGCGCTTCCCAGGTTTTTGTGGACCAGTGCAAATTGGAGACATTTATTGGTTACGGATTCTCCGGTGAAAAAGACACTAGGGGAAAGGTTTCAGTGGGTAGTATGCTTGGTATGTAGTTCCCAACAAACTGCAAGCTTTGCATTCTGCAACTGATCAGTGTTGCCTGAACCTTGCAGCCTTGCACAGCTGTCCGACCATGATAGGGAGTGTACGCGCTCTGCGTGTGTAAGATCCCTTTAAGTGGAGCGTTTCCAATTCTAATTCAGAGGTTGATGTTTTTGTCCACAGTGATGTAAGAAAGGTGATACATTCAGAGTTGTGTTTTCCAAATGACAGGCAATGAATCATCTGTCATTGCTTCCAAGCAGAACGTTCGATAATTGAAAATGCTCCTTTGTGGTGAAAGCAATGACCTATTTTGGAGACGTAAAGAATTTCTTTAAACTTGTAACACACTTTTCTTGTCTGTCGAAAACATCCTTTCTTGAACTCAATAAACTATTGAAGTCCCGGTCAACTCATTTATTCTACCTTCTCTTTATCTTTCCTTCCCTATAGCACCAAGTATTTTCTTGTCCTTGCTGACTGAGTGCTGTAGAAGTTGAACTTCGCTCTTTTCTCCCTCTCTCTGAGGGTGAATTCCTCACAGGATCAGACCTGCTTTTTATGCTCCATTGGTTTTCACTCAAAGTGAGAATGAGTAGAGGGAAAAGAGGGAGAAAAAGTGAACAAAAAAACACTATACATACAGGAGGAACTGACTATATTTCGTAAGAAATGAAGAAAAGAAGCATGGGAAATAATTTTAAAAAGTAGAGGGTGGAGGAGAAATCATCGAGAAAAAGGTCATAATTCCTGCCGGGGGATTTTTAGTTGCCCGGACAACAACCAAAGCACAGCCAGTTGGACAATATGCAGAAAAGGCCGAATAACAGGGGAAAGGGTCTGTAGAGTTAGAGTTAGAACACACGCTGAGAATGAATACACTTATCAGTAGGATAATATGTGCAAATCAGTGATTGAAATGTATAATAACATGGATTTTATCCTTGTTCCTTATACGCATGCACCTTTTTATTTGTTGACCATTATTGGAAAACAAGGAAAATAAATCAATGCTTGTATGAAACACATCACACAAAAACTTCAATAAATTTTTTAGTGTATGCCTGAAGGAGAGAGGGGGGGGGGGTCGGGGGGCTTTTTGGTTTGCCTTAGCTCCGAATTGAAAAGTGGTGAAAGAATGTTAATGATATGCAGAGAAAATAGGGCCAAGCCAGATGAAAGTCCAGCTAAATTCTTTATAAACTCAGACAGAAAGTCTGAAGGGGGAGGGTGGGTTTGTGTAAATTTGGGCCGAATGGAGCAGAAACAAAAGGTTTAGATTAAGAGCAGAAATTCTTAAAATCTAAGAATTGAGCGATGAAAACAGAAAATGTTATTATTTGTTTGACTGTGAATATCGATGGAAGATGTGTTCAGATCATGAACTCATAGAAAAGAAACAACACCATACTTAATTTAAATCACAGAAGTATTAGCAAAACATGTACATGGAGTATCAAAAGTGCTGAACATGCAGATAGCTGCTGTTTAATATGTAAACTATTAATGTGAAAACTAACTAGTAACTAAAGCTGAGAATACATGCAGTGGAAAAGAAATGTATCTCTGTGTGCTGTACTTCAAGTAAGGGCATGAATATACATAACTTTGCTTTATTTCAGTTAAAATGGTTTTCAAAGGTTTGAGAGATACTAAACACCTTAACATGCACACACACAATACAAGTATACACACACACACACACACACACAAAAGCAAACATTAAGCAGCAGAGAAAGTAAGTTTTTTTTTTTTTATCAAAGGTGTGGTTCAGAAAGTGCTAAATTACCTTCTTTGACCCTGGCTGCTGATTGAGCGCCAGCTAAAGTGTCCCCTCTTCTAGGTCAGACAAGTACAAACATACACTGTAACTTCGACACGGTTTTTTTTTCTCTCTGTGTGTCTGATTAGCTCAACTTATGATGTAATTCAGCATAAACATATACACATGTGGCTCTGTTAAAACATAAGATTCCCATTTTGCGCCTGCTCTGCCTCGGGGTCTTATATACACCACTCTCCTGGTTCCACCTCCAATGCTGTGTGTTACTGCAAAACCTTCAATCGGAGCCATTATAGCCCAGGGGCAGTAATGGTATACAGTTACACCGGCAATACTCTGTAATAAAGTTTCCTTTAGAGGTAAATACCAAGGCTGAGGATTGTGGGTCCACATTTAATGGCTCAGGCCAGACGCTGAGAGGCAGAACAGATAATTCAAGTGCGTTTACAAGTTTACATCCTCAATATATACGTTTTAAAACAGCAGAGCAGCCTTGTTCTACATGCAAACGATCGATGTTGGTTTAGGCTCTCGGCGTGCTGCTGTATCACGTCATATTCCCCGAATGTCAGCGTCTCTGCAACAAAAGAACCTCCGGAGACTCCTCGTTAAATTTCGTTCTACAGTGTTTTTTTGAGGTCACAGGTCCCGCCCACAGGAGGCTCCGATTGGACGGTGCGCATGTTGGAATATTCAATCAGACACCTTGCTCGGGGACGTGATTGGACGGAGCCGGTGCAGTCATGTAAATGAGCACCTGGTGGCGACTGCCGGCCCGGGTGCATCGGAACGGGGCTCAGATGCAGAGAGGGACCGAGGCGCGGGGGACCCTGGGCGGCGACTCGACGATTATAAAAACAAAAACAAAAACATCTCCCTCGTTGTCGAAGAGTTTTAGAACCAGCCATCCTAATAGCGTCCCGGCGAACGTGAGCCTGTGGGTTTAACCAGTAACGGTTAGCAGTCAGCAGTTTTAGGATTTTTTTTTGTTTTCCGAGTTTTGCCGAAGGTCATTCCCTGAACGCAACGACTGCCCCCCCCCCCCCCCCCCGGACCCCCGGTCGGATTATCCAGTGCGCCGGTCTCCCGTTCAGGGCGAAACACTGCGCACACACACTTCGTTTTAAAAGTTTGCACCGCGGTCAACGCGCAACTCGTCTCCGTGACTTTTTAGGTGAGTAACGTTGGTTTCAAAGCCTGCGCGTGCGTCTCCTGCGCGCACTTTAACGTTACTCCGTAAGAAGCGGCTGTACTAACTTCATATTGCTGGGGATACGTGTCCAGCTGTCCGTCTCTCCGTCTGTCTGTGTGTGTCCCCCTGTGGCGTGGCGTCTACAAGTCTCGGTGAGAGGCGGCCACGGGCCACGGACGTGCGTGGTGCGCACGTGCGGCGTAACGTTGCGCTCTTTCGTGCGGGTTCATTTGCGTTTTCTGTGGCATTTGCTCGCCGCGCAGCTGGAACGATCTGCCGGTGGAGACCGTGGGACATTTCTTGTTTTCAAGTTCCTAATTTGTTTTCACATATGTATCGGTTGTGTTTTCTAATTGATTCCATCCATCCTTCACCCCGTCTGATGGCCACAGAAACACGGGGATGTGGGGTGGGGTTGGGTTTTAAGGTGTCATCAGTTCTCTGCCGCCTCGCTTCGCGTTGCACCTCATTCAAACGCTCGAAAACCCCACACTTCAACAAAAAAAGTGTTTCTTCTTGGAATGCAGAGCTTTAAAAGCTGCAGCTGCAGCGTTGACGAATGGGCCGGCGAGGTGTTTAATGTTCAGCTCCTCCACGCATCCAGGTGGTGGTCATCACACCAGCCATTAACCCCGTGACCTCCCAGCACCTCAGGTGAACTCCAATAAGACCACCCGCTGTGCTGTCATTCACCTCTGGCCTTGAATGTGGTGGTGCTTCCTTTTTGGGGAGCTAATGAAATGAGAGAAAGAGAGAGAGAGAATGTTGATCCACAAACCCTTTCCAAACTCCTGGGGAGGAGCCGCCAGAGGGTTTGGACTTTGAGTACACAATTTGTTTTTGTTTTTTTACATTTTTTTTTCCAATTATGAGGCTGGCAAAGTGAATTAAAGATGTGTCTCTATAAATGATTCTAATCATCTCTGTGAACCAGATGGTGCATGGAATGGCTGTAATAGAAAGTACGGCAGACGGAGAGAGTGAAGCAGGGAGTTGAGAATGTGGTCGAGGTGGCGTGCTTTACTGTTGCGAGCTGGGTCCTGTGTGTCTGTGCACGCCTTGGTGCTGGAGTGGGCCTGATGGATGGAGGAGTAAACAAAAGGCTTTAGTGGGTGTGCAGTGCTGCGAGCGGTTGCCTTCCCCACCACATGAAAACTGTAGCTGTGGTTTGTTGGCTGTGGGGGGTGGGTGGAGGGAGGTGTGGCATTGTTAGTGTTGGAAGGAGGACGTGGGGGTGCTTGTGCTATTTGCCAATAGATAGAGGCAATTTTCTCTCTCCCACGCCTTCTCTCTGCCTCTGTAACAAAGGCTGGGGCATAAAGTGAGGAAGAGCCCTCACAGTCCCTCACGGCAAACTGCCGGATCGCTAATGGGCATCTGGCTGCTCCGTCTCCCACAGCATCCCACCACAGCCGCTGGGGCCACCGCAACTTTAACATTTTTTTTTTTTTTTAAACTGCAGTCAGCAGAGGAGACGCAGAATATATTAAGACCAGTTATGTGAGTATAGTTGCGCACGCACCCTCTTTGAGAAGTTATTTTTATTGATTTGTGTCTTAGCTGGATTAGCAATTTTTAGTGGTGTGTAAAGTATTATTCCGACAGTGTCTGCATGGAGAAATGGCTGTTTGTTATTTCCCTTTTTTTCGAGTCCTCCCACTCTACAACAAAAGTGTTGGAAATCTGTTTTTTAAGACAAGTAATCATTTACGAGTTTTTATTGCTGCTTTGCGCTGTTTCTGTTGGGATTTAACAGTGGTTTGTGTAGTCTGGTCGATCATTGACCTCGGTCCGTTGTCCTCTTATCTGGGTCATTGTTTTGGCGGCAGCATGCTTTGTGTGTCTTTTGTTTGTGGTTGTTGTAGCAGGTAGACAGGAATCTCAAACCAGCTCCCACACAATAAATGAAGTGCAAGTTTTGCACAGTTGACTGATCTATAAGCCGAATAATGCTGCTTTGCAGCCAAAAGAACTCTTTCATGCGTCTTCTCTCAAGACGATCATGTATTAGGCTGCAACTGGGCTAAATTCTGAGCCTGCGTGAAAGACGCAACGCAGTTACTTAAGTTCCCATCCATATTAAACCAATTGATGGCAAGGCTCAACTGTCCACCCTGTTTTCCTAAACCAATTTCCCCTCAAGTCTAGACAGCTGGATTTCTAAATTGCATTTGTCGTACGTGTGGTCACATGCAGAGCGAGCTTGATGAGACGTTCTGGGAAACCAAACTCATCCTGTGATGGGTGGTGACACTTCAAAGCCAGACCCGTGGTGTTTTTGCATGGCTGCAGTTGTCTCAAGTATCTATTTGGATTTCCTCCCAAAGAATCTCCATCTCTACCTTCTTTCATATAAACCTCTGTCCCTGCCAGGCGTCCAGGGGACCTTTTGATCCCCTACTTGATCACTCCGACAATCTGCCTCGCGCTTGCACGGAGCACATATTCTCCTCCTTCAGCCTACATCTGATTATTCCCCTTTGAAGCAGCACTAGATGTTTCATTTATCTTGCTCCCACTCGTTCCTCTGTTCATCCATCTCCCCCTCGGCCTCCCTTGTCCTATCGTCCCTGTGGGTCACCTCATTTATCTGTTTTTTGCTTCTTGTCCAGCGTGTCGTGCTTAGATAACAGGTTGCCTGGATGCATGCAAGCTGGGGTTGTGTTTTGGCCACATCTTATCAAGTGAATCTGCATTCATGACTGAAATTTAAAGTGCCCTAAATGGAGGTGCTAATTTATGTGCGTCATATAATTCATTAAGAGGAGAAGTAGAATACTTAGATGTTAGCAAGTAGAACATCTCTCATGTGTAATTTCTCAATTCTATTACATGTTTGTGTCTCATAAATAATAAAATCCTCTCACTGAAAGTGTTCTCTACCTTTTTAGCATTGCACTCCTGCAGCACGTATGACTCTCTTTAAAAACCAAAAGGATCAGAGTTGAACAATTTGATATATATGTATTGTCTTTCTTTTCCCATGCATTTTTCCCGTTGTGGGTGTGTGTTGTGTTGGGCTGACGTAGCCTCGAGCAGTTGCAAGAAAAAAAGCTCCCGTCGGTTGAGTCGACCTGTGAAGCCCAGAACGTCTTCATAAAACCTTTTTCCAATTGTGCACGAGGCTCCTGCTACTAAACCTGTAATCACACTTTGATTTGGCCAAATTGCTCTAATCCGCCTTTTAAGATTTAGGTGGAGGATTTGATAAATGAGGAGTGCTGACGCTGAACCCCGAAGGCTGAAACCAGACGTGAATCCCGTGGAGTTCTTTCACACGTCTCGTACGACAACTGGCAGTTCAAGAGTTTCTGAGAGAAACTGTCAAAACTTAAAAGCCGGTGTGCGTTCTGTGTTCTCTCCTTCTGACTCTTCACTTCTCATCATTTTTTCTTTCTCGTCTCTATTCAAATCTTCACACCCGGGTGGGTGTTTTCATCTTGAAGTGCAAGCACACCAGGCCTCTCAATGACTCAATATGAAGCTAATAATTACCAATGGCTTCTGGCAAAGTAGCTGCTTTTCAAACCTTCTTGCAACATGGATGAAAATTGTGTTCGACATCTGAGGTGAACTTCTCTTTACGTATGAATTCTTTTTGTATGATGAATTTGAGTTGCAATGAGGTCTTTGCTCAGTGCGTACCACCTGACTATTCGCATCAGGAAACTGCTTCGAGGAGGACTTGAAGTTTGATGTGAGGAGTCTGCCTGTACCTGAGGGTTTGAACAGTGTGTCTTTGTCTGTGGGTTGAGTTTCCGCCATCCCACACGTTATAATAATCATGTCACGACCTTTTTCAATCCGTATTGGTTTTCGTGTAGTGTACATTTCTTTTCTTTCCCCTCTGCAGTGACTCGACATTAAGCAGCTCGTCTTTAAAATCTTTTCTCTCTGTTCAGCGGTGATTCATTACAGCAGAGAAGCAGATAAGTGCGAGAGGCCTGAACTGTTTTCTCACTTTGGCTCTAATGCCGTCTCACCAAAGTCCTTCCCGTTTGACTCGGTCTTACTGAATCCTCGTTCTGCTCTGTTCTGTTGCACTCCAGGCCGCCCTGCTTCTTTCCAACCCCGTCTTTCAATAGCCGCTCCCTGGGTTGATTCTCACTCTGACGCGGGTGTCCCAAACTCTCTCTGAGTCTCTTTGTTCGGTCACTGGGGGGGGGAATTCTCCTCCACCACGGCATGCCTCCATCCGTCTTCCTGTATCTTGTTTGCGGGCCGTCTTCTCGCTGCCCATTGCTAGAGTAGCATTGTGCTGTCACATGCCTCCCCTCTGACTGTCACTTGTGCTCTGACAGGTGGCAGGGAGACTTTGCAAATTGAATTCAGGGAATTGGGCTGCAGGCTTGCTGTCGCACTGCAGCCCTAAAACGACCTCTGTGTCAAACTAACCATACACATACTCTCTGGTGTCATATTAACATGCTAATGGGGCCACATATGTGTTACATTCTCATAGTTTTCATTCACTCGCTGAAGCTCAGGTAAATCTGGTCTGTAGTGGCGAATGCTCGTTTTCATGCAGCTCTGTTGAACTTTTTTTTTTAATATAGTAGGTCTTTTATTAACTCCCTTTCAGTGAAAAGCCACTCCTTTCATTCCAGATGCATTAAACAGAGAGAAAAAAGAGACCATAACAGTTATACTACATGCACTGACATGTATGATGCTTCAAGCGCTGAGAACCGAAACCGTATACCAGTTGCAGTCAGTCAAAAACCAGTTTTCCAAACTTTTAATACAATATTGTACTGCCAACTTGGCTAGAGGCGCTCACACGGCCTTTTGGTGGTGGTAAAAGTGTCACTTTTCAGCTGTCATCTTTTTTGTTAGGTCTGTGTAATCTACCTGTGTGTCGCTGATCAGGCATATTTCCCTTTGATTGCTTGTGCAGAGGCCAAGATATTGGAGCACAATGACGCAATCCAGATGCAATATTGTGTTTGGACTGCATGATATAGACACATTTTGGGTCTACCCGAGTGTGGCTTTTTGAATTGTAGACAAACCTGCAAAGGTCCCCCCTTTTTCCAAGTTCTTAATTGGCACATCGTTTGGAGAAATGGGCTGCCAAAAAAGAACATTACCAGAACAAATATACAGCATTGCTCTGAGAGGTCTGGAACCTGGTGTGCAGGATGCAGAAATGGTTCTGGATAAGCTGCGTTCTTCAGAAAACTATTTAGACTGCTACCTTGTTAAGAAAAGACCCAGATGCTTTGTGCAATAATGTTTTAATAATTTCAAAGATTGCGCCGGTTTAAAGCAAAAACTCAGGAAAGGCCAAGAAGTAACTCGTGGTGGGAACTGGGGTTTAGTGGCCCTATTTGTGATGTAATGATTTTTAACTGTCTGATAGATATTCACATTTTTTATTTTCAATGAACCTCTTGGAATGTGCTTAGTAAAGATTGGTGTCTACAACTGTAAAATGTCCGATCAGTGAATATAGTAAAGTATCCTTCTTACTTTGTTTATACTTGTCAGTAGTAAGATAATACCAGCTGACTTGGGTGTGGCGCTAGCCGCGCTACCCTGTTCTTTTGAGGCCTTCGTGATCTTTGATGAATGTGAATATTCTGTGTATTTTATCCATTTGACATTCATTATAAACGTGTCTGTATGAGTGTAGGCCACTTACATAAATCAAGTTCCTACCATAATGTTTCTGGATACACGTTGTGGGTCTCCACGCTTCCTCCCAGGTTTGTGTGGCGGCCAATGATGATGAAGGCATTCGTCATGTGCCAGAGCACCCGAGGGCGATCAGTCATCATTTGTCTCTGTCCGCTATGCAGATATGCCGAGCAACGCTGCAACTGAGTGGCTGATGCTTCCAGGTTTAAAGCAGGCATGGAGATGATTAAAGTTTCACTCCTAAGTTATGATCGATTGCAGCTTTGTGGAGCCGGATGACAATACTTTACACGTTTCTGCACTACCCCCTGAGCCTCGGCTGATCTAAAACCGGTGTTACCGTGTAAATTAGATTAGTCATGACTGGTGTTGTTGCACAGCCCCACTCTGCTTTGTCTGTGGGTTTTCAACTTGGTATTTTTGGGAGCAAAGCTGAGCTCTCTTAATGAGTCATATGATGCTCACCACCATTTAACAATCAACAGGATTACTTTTTTTTACAATCTCCTCCATGCTTCCTTTGCTGTTTCATCGTGATTCATTTAGTCACATGCCACACTTTCTCCTTCTCTTGCTGCTGTTTAATTTGTTTTTCTGACACTGCCACCCTCGCTGCCTTGTCCTTCAGCTCCCATTACTCCGTTTAAGTTACTCATCCCCCCCTGCTTCCTCAATGTCTTTTACAACTCCAGAGGATCAGATTCCACTGAGGTGACTGGCACTTCCTGGTATGGATGAAAATGTGACTTACAACTGTACGATTTGATGACTAACCTTTGATCAGCACTATGAGCAATAGTAGACTTAACCTGCAGCGTCCTGACATCATGGATCACTTATTGATGTCAGTTTAGGCAATTATTAGAAGTGGGCTTCTATTCTCAGTTTAAGAGCTAATGTCCCCATATTCTAAGCAAGGAAGCAGAATGGAAACTGTAGAATGAAGGAAATGACCTGAGTGCAATTTTAATAATAAAGCAAAAGAAATGTAGTAATTATGTATGAATTCAATTCATTTTATTTTGTACAGCCCAAAATCACAAATTACAAATTTGGCTCAGAGGGCTTCACAGTCTGTACACATGCAACATCCTCTGTCCCGAAACCCTCACATCGGCACAGGAAAAACTCTCCAAAATATGAAAAAACCCTTCAATGGGAAAAAAAGGGAAGAAACCATAGGGAGGGATCCCTCTCCCGGGATGGACAGACTGCAATGGATGTCATGTGTACAGAATCAACAATGTAAAAGATGTACAATACATTCAATTTCTCTAACAGAAATGATACAAGTAATTGCAAGTAGCAGAACAATATTCAATATAAAGAAATAAAAACCCATGGATAGATTGGTGCAACTGAGAGAAGGCCAGGAAATTCTAGATGTTCACCTTTTAACCTTAATTTATACAGAAAAATATTTGTATCTTCAATATCACAACAGGTGTAGTGGTGTGTACCAGCCCACCAGTTTCCTCACACACTGATGGAAATCCAAAATATGAGCTCACTGCGTTTGGTCCCCCAGTGCACTTGAGTCATACGTGACTGGGGCTGAGTGTAACTCTTTGTCATTGTTGTTTTTGTGGACTCCTCACAGCTCTGACTGGACGTCCTGTGAGGGGCATCACTAAATGGACCAAATTTCCCATGCAATCCATGTATATAATTGTGTTCGATTAGATTTGGATTAAAAATCATATTTTAAGTGTGCTACAGTCTCTGTATTGCTGTTCACCTCCCTCCCCCTAAACACAGTCTCGGATGTTATATTATATCACCGTTAAAACCCAAAAGTGGACTAAATAATAAATGTGAATGATTATAGGTTTCAATTGAAAGATGAATCTCTACTGTACTGCCACAGTCTTAAACTACTGGCTAAATGGAATATAATAAAAGTAGAAAGATTAACGAATGTGAACATTTGGTTCCAACACGAGGGGCTTCTTAGAAAAGACACCGACGGTGCCAAAGCAGTCCTGCCAGTTTTGTACACTGAAGCAATCTAATTATAGGGACTTTGGCAAACTCTTTAATGATGCAATGACTGCTCACTAAAAACGTTTCCCTGTGCGTCTGTCTGCTCTTGACTCCTGTCGGTGGGACAGAAACGGCAGCTGTTCATGAGTCCATTCATTGGTCCTGCGTATGGATTTGCCGAGACAAAATGTGGAAGGCCTAGATTGGGCTCCAGAACACAGCAGGTCCTCCTGCCTCTCTCTCTGAGCACTGAACACAGCTGTTCGACACCAAAAACAATGTTCTCTGATGGCCGTGGCTGATTTTGGTTCCTGCTTGGCGAAGCGTCTGTCTGGCTGACTTTCTCTCTCTCGCTCTCTCTGCTGCGTGTTTTGAACGTGAGGTTGTTTCCCCTTTCATTGACAAAACGGGGGATGAGACGCTGACGAGGATATGGTTTGGTGGTTGCTATGGCGAATACCTCAAATGTTTTGGACCCCAGTCATCCAATTTGCAGCTCTTGATTTTGCTCACACAGCTTAATCCTGTTCAATCTGACATACATTTCCTTACTCATTTGGACTACCACTCCAACACATGCACTATGTTTGGGTTGCTTTGTGTCTCACGTTCAGGACAGCTGCACTGGCTGGCAATCCCTGAGATTTCCTCTGTGGCCACATACGCGACCCACGGACCCACGCATACGCACAACGTGAGGGGCCATAAGTCACCCTCTCCACACCACCTCCCTCCTCCTAAACACACTCGCATGTACCCGTGTCATCGCAGCTCTTGTTCCACAGTCTCCGCCCTGTTGTGCCTGAGCCAAATCTACTATTCACTCTGTTTCCATACATTCCCCCGTCGACGACTTCCCCCTCTCACCAATCTTCTGTCACTACAGCTGTGTGTCAGCTGTCGGCCTGTCCCAGTCTGGTTGGATAGATGAAGCCGGAACACAGAGGGTCTACAGGGAAGACAGCCTGGCCTCTCTGTCTCTCCCAGCTGTCACTCCCACAGCTTTTATTTTATTTTGTCCTCGCCATTGGTAATGAGGCTGAGCCTCTCAGTGTATCACAACACGATTCAGCAGCACCACAAATACAGCCTTCGTAATGCTCATTAGTTAAATGACCCCCTCTTACATTATAACCTTTTTAAAGGTAGGATTTCATTACCGGACTGCTGTGTTAGATGGGATTGGTCTAAATGTATCCAACAATCTCAAGTCTAGGTGTTTTAAGCTTAGAAAAGATTTTTCTATTCACCCAACATCACATATAAAATATCTGACATGACAAGCAATTAATTTACTTTGCAGATACCCTGTTTGCATCTCAATTAACTCCAAACACAATTGTCTCTCTCTCACTCTCGCTCATTGAATTTCATTTCTTCAATCTTTGCAAGCTTCATCTGTTTGTTATTTATTTCAAACAACCACCTCCAACCCGGCTCCGCAAAATTATTCTCGATGGCATTCTGAAGAAATCAAAAATTCTCTGGGAGTAAGAGTGTCTAATTATACCATCTTCAATTGGTAAATGAAGAATTAACAAGCCGCTTGCGCACTTTCTAACGGCAGCTAATTATTATTGTATCATTGCATCCTGCTGCCAGAGAGAAATAATCAGTGTGTGAAAGTGGTCTTTGTAATACGGCTCTGTGCTTGTTCTGTTGCTGAGCTCAGCATGCAAAGTGGACAGAAAAAAATGAAAGTGAGATATGTGCTTCAGCCTGGGAGGATTTGATTGAGAGAGTAGAGTTAACTATTGAGCTGGGAGCCCAGAGCTCAACCGCCTCAGGCTTGTGTGTGTGTTTTCACAATGTACCGTGTATATTTAATGTGTGTATGCAGCCATAAAATATTTTGTGGCTGGATGGTTGTTGCAGGCTCTACAAGCACAGACAAGAATTCTTAAGCTGATCTAAATCTCTTTTTTTTTTTTTCAACCCTGTGACAGGTATGCCTGTGGACACCTGTGTGTCCCCGGACAGGTAACCAGGTGCGTTGCTGCTGTCATGGCCTTGCCAACCCTGCGGCTGTTTCCCGTCACCATGGTCACAGTCCTGGTAGTACTGGTGTCTTCTTCGGGGGACCATGAGTGGCACTTTAAACCAGGTAAGATGTCATATACCTGAAGAAAGTATTGTATTCGCCTGGTCTTAAAAGAACTTAAAAGAACGGCACATTTAAACCTGCGTGGCAGTTCCTTGAAACTCGGACCTGATTGCACTTTTAAGCCCGCTTCCGCTCTTTCCGCGTCCGCGGGGCACAGTCCGTCCTGCTCCTCCGACATTCTCCTCACATTCTCAGGTCAGTAAGGCTCATTCTCCGTCAGCCATCAACAGGCTATCCTGTGTCCTCTCCCTGTCTGCCAGCCAGTCGTGCCCTGTGTAATGGGAGAATGAGAGAGCTAGCCCCCCCTCCCCCCACACCCTCTTCTGCTTGCCAAGATCGCCAATGCAGGCAGCTCATGAAAGTGTCTGTCAAAATGTCAGGGAAAGGCGTGCATGAGGGTAAATGAGAGCCAACCAGGTGTAACGGGAGGAGACAGTTTGCAGGGGGGTCGACCTTCTGCCTGCGGAAGCTAGTCTGTAAATGTGACTGGGCTGTTAATATTGATCATTATGTTGATGTTTATTTTATCTCTTAGTTGATCATATTTGAGAAACTCTCCAAACCATCAACTGTCTGAATTTTATTTTATTGTATTGCTCACTCTTTAATTAAATGATTAATAAATCATCTTAATCGGATATTCGACAATCACTCAATTCATTTGTCAATCAACAAAACTTATTTTCAGGCAAAATGGAAGCGTAGTTCATTCAAATATTTTGATCGTTGAACTACCAGCCACTTTATTGACAAATGTTCCTACACTACATCGGTCTTTATTTATGGAAAATAAGATGGATGAACAAACTGATGCGCCACACAAATGCATCATTTATCCTTTTGAAACAAATGAATCCCTCTGGACTGTGAGCAGGATGGTTTGGTGGGCGAGACACTTTTTTTTTTATAAACGGTGAGGAGAAAGTAAACCGAGAGGACACGGACTGAGTGAGAGGCGAGAAGGTTGCAGATAGCGCGGGCTGTTGACTTGTGATGATGATGTAATAAAATTGGCACCTGTGTGTGTGTGTGTGTGTGTGTGTGTTTCTGCCAGCCTGCTGCTGCAGCACCCGTTGGGGTTTTTAGGGTTTGTCATTCAGCCTGACATTCCTGTTCGCTGACTCAATGACAGAAACTGAGTTAGACGCCCACGCACCCACCCACGCCTCTTTCTGTCACCCTCCTGTCCATATCACTGTCAGTCAGTACCCCTTTGCACTTTATCACTACCCCCCCTCTGCCTCTCATCCTCCCCCTGCACCATCTCCTCCTCATGCCTGGCTCCAGAGCGGGTTGTCGGGTAATCCCCGCCTGCGACCACGCTATCTGGGTCATTTGATAATGCTGGACCCGAGTCTGAGTCCAGATATCTGAAACCAGTCTGTGTTGTCTCATTTGCCCTCGGTTTTCTTTTCTCTTTTGTTCTGTTCCTGCAAATCTCAGATCTTTTGTAACCGTAACAGGGTCTGTGCAGGATCGGTGAAGCCCAGAGGAGGTGGCTTTGACAAAAGGAAAAAAATGTCTCTGAGAACACAGTGTATCCAGTGTCTCCTCTGAGAGACGGTGACTTATGTGTTTAGATTCATTTAAATGTTTTCCTGTTGTCACTTTTGACAAGACAAAGCAAGTTCACCGGAATAAGTGATGCAAAATGGTGCCATTACGTTTCACGTGAACTCTTCACCTGAATTGGTACACAAACTCCCCAAGAGATGCTGTGAAATGAAAAATGACAGGAACATTTATTGTGGGGTTTATTTCTTTTTTCTCCCTCCTCTCGCTGTCTTTTTGGATTATGAAGCATGAAGTCCGGACTTTTTCCCAATGATGACATAACATTATGCCCCCTGGACAATAGGGGCTGCAGTGGAAGTATGTTTCCCCTCGGACATGTGCTGCATATGAATGAGAATGTTGCTCATGTGTCTCTCTCCCACTTTCTCTTTATCTCTCTTTCCCTCAATCATTCCCCTTCAGCGGAGTGTCGTTACGCCCTCGGGATGGAGGATGGCACCATCCCAGACTCTGACATCACTGCCTCCAGCGCCTGGTCCGACTCTACTGAGGCCAAACATGGAAGGTAGGAAATGTGTGTGTGTGTGTGTGTGTGTGTGTATGTGCAAGGTAGAACTTTCCTAAGTACAACACTCCAACCACAGTAATCAAGGGTGTTGTTCTCTTACCTTGCTTCGTTTGCTCACAAAGCAGTTATGCCGCATTACCGTGAAGCTAACATTGACACAAATAAATACGGATGTTCACCATTGTGGAATATACAAGTATTGCTGTTCACACCCTACAGAGATGAGAGGAAACCTGTGCAACAGAAGTACATTCATATTTACGAAGCTTAGCGTTGTGACATTTTATAACAATGATCTGTAATGTAAAGTGTATGATGTCGATGGTTAATTGACCAAAAAGTATTTTCATGGTTAGAATGTGAGGTTTATATATACCATCGGCCATTTCACATGACTAGTGCATTTTCGTCAGTGGCATTCCCCATTAGTCATGAAAACTGTGTGTGTTCATTATCGGTCTGTAAGGGCTGCTACCCTCGGCTACATGTCTGACCATGTGGAAATGATTATTAGCCCAAGCTTTCTTTCAGGGACATTGGGATGGACTCAAAGAGGAAAAAAAACAATAAAATAAAACAAAGTCAAAAGTGGATCACTGGAATAGTAAATGAATCTGGAAACAGGGTTTGAGGGAAAGGTGGTGCGTTAAGGTAGGTATGTAAAGCTGGTAGGTATTAAATGGGCGTTATTCCTCCGAGGCAGTGAAACATCAGCATGGTGTGGGGAAAAGTTGGACGGAAGTATTAATACTTTGGTAGGAACCAAAGAATGAGAGAAATGGGGGGGGGGGGGGAAATCAGGCACTTGGCAGCGCAGCGTGCTGTAACGTTAACCTCGCTGCCACATTCCTCCTCGCTCCCTCCTCATCCTCTCCTCCCATCACTGGACTCCATGTGCAGCACTAATGTGTTGATATCATCTCACGGTTTCCGGCTGGATGATCTCGCCCACAGAGGGGGCTGATTGTAATACTAGGCCAGTGTCAGTGGGGCCGAGTGGATATAGTGATTTGTTGTGGCGAAGCTTGAGAGAAGCCCTGCGTGGTCGCGGCCTGGCGTCCGTTCGGGTGCATCCCACGTCACACACGCACCGCGCCAAGCTCGTGGTCTTCATGCGGCCGCTATGTGGCTGGAGAGACCAAGGTCGCACTGAGTGAACATCTTTTAGCGGTGCTTGTGTGTGGCCATGGCAGGCCAGAGGAGTAAAGATTGGTCTCGACAGTCTACATCTTGTGAGGTTTGAAGAGCCAGTCGTTTTCACTCTGCCCCGTCCGTCCCCCTTTTCTTGTCTTCATGCATCGTTTTTTTTTTCCTGCCGTCTCCCCTGGACCCTTTTCCCTCTCTCCCTGCCAGCTTGCTGAGCGGTTTAACCCAAAGCCAGGTTTTTTTCTCTTCCAGACAGCACAGCCCTATTTATGTGAACGTCTTGCTGCTTTGGAATCAATATGCGTGTTGGGAGAGGAGGGTCGGACCGGTTTTATTGAATTCTCTGTGGTATACGTGTTGATTGCGCTGTGGGTTTTGAAGTACTCTGTTTTGTTGAGGGTGTTTGTTTGTGTCTGAATGGAACTGTTTTGGACTGTGATTTGGGCCACTGAAAAGTTTAGTTTCAACACAATTGTTCATCCGCTTGATATCCAACATTGATAAAACCTGTGTTTCAGGTTGATCACTGGAGAGGGGGACGGAGCGTGGTGTCCTGCAGAAGCCGTTTTCCCCAGTGCGTCAGAATACCTTCAGGTCAGACACTCATTATTTTTGTATCGGGAAGCTGATATAAATGTTATGACTATTAGAACAGTCATTACTTTAGTAAATGATTCTTCAATAACGGCTTTAATTTATCCAAGGCCATGCTTTGAGCCAATAAACTCATTACAAAAAATATTGACTACATTTATTACATGTCATTTAGCTGACGTAGAAGTGCATTTCAACCATAGGGATACAAAGTTAGATTCTATTAGCATAACTTGTTTAGGGTTACTTTTAAAACACCTTCCCCTTCACAATGAGCCCTCTACCATCATATCTGAGTAAAAAATGGTATTGTCTCCAATCCCTTTACTTTAAAACTCTATCATAGAAGCTCCCACTTGCTCAAAAGGAGCTCATCAATACATGAATTATGGTGATTTTTAATTGCTAATATGAATAATGACAGTAAATCTACTGAAATAATCATAGATGTCATATTTAGCAGAGACTGGGCTCAACATTTCAGAAACGCACCCAGGACTTCAGATCTATTTTGCAAACAGGATCTAATAAATCATAGAGCTTCAGAGACTAGACTGACTCTTCCCTGTCTGCTACCTCTTGTAGGGCACAGGGTTTATCTCTGTGCTCTTTATATACAAATATAAAACTATGTTTTAAATCTACAACAATTTGAGTGCTCCTCATTCAAGTTTTTGTTGATGAGTTAATGATTTCCCAATGTATTTCTTAAATCTTTGTATCAATCTGTTTGTGTATTTTACAGAGTGACGTGTGTTTTGATCATGTATTATCTGTCCCCTGCAGGTGGACCTGCACAAACTCCACTTCCTGGCTCTGGTTGGTACCCAGGGTCGTCACGCCGACGGGCATGGGCAGGAGTTTGCTCGCAGTTATCGGCTCCACTATTCCAGAGACGGGGTGAAATGGCTCATCTGGAAGGACCGCTGGGGCAAAGAAGTAAGCGAGGTCTTTAATTTAGTCTATTAGAGCAGGGCCCACTGCCCCTTTCATGTGGGACAACGATTGATGAGTAACCGCTCAATCTCCTGCACCTGTTTTTTATTTAATTTATATAAATGCCTTGTTAAACAGTGGTGGATTAATCTTCTGGTTATGATTTATTTATCATTTATTGGCAAGTGGAGCAGTTGAGCTGGTGGCAATGCACCAGCTCAACTCTGACAGCTAACTTTTCTTTATAAACTAAATTTGCCTTCACTGTTATCAACCCTGCAAAGAGTAGCTTACCTCTTGCAGAAAAAGTTATTGTTATAAGTTCTGCACTGTGTATTATACTGCTACTAGATCATAGCATGGGAGTTTTGAACTCTAACAGCCAATGTTTCAGCAAAAGAATCAATGTTTTGGTTTCTCTTCCAGTTATTATTTTAGAACATTTCTAAGCAAACTATATTCAGGTTCCCTGCCAATATAAAACTTTTTATGTGGGGGGCTCCAACAAAAACGAGCTGAGGCCCGCACTCTAAGACAGTCCTTCTTTATTCTTTTGTGTTTTTAAGAAAAAGTCTGTGCATCTGAGCTCGCCTTTACAATAACATAATACCAAGCTGAAGAAAAGTCCGAGCAATGACGCGAGTTTCATTCAGTCCCACGGAGAACGGAGACGAGCAGTGTGTGATTTGATATTTGTTCCTCTCGCCCCCAGGCGGTGTCAGGGAATGAGAACACGTATGATGTTGTCCTGAAAGATCTGGGCCCTCCCATAGTGGCCCGCATGGTGCGCTTCTACCCTCTGGCTGACCGCGTTATGAGCGTTTGCCTCCGGGTAGAGCTCTACGGTTGTCTTTGGAACGGTAAGGGATTGTGCGACGGCGGGAGAGAGACATGAAGAGATCACCAAAACGATGCTGGTTGCTTATTATTATTCATTCGGCCCGTGTATTCTGGCAAATGCGCCTCGACCTTGATTTATCAGACCTCATTTCACATTGTGAATGTGACTGGGGTCACTATGAGCTCAAATGGTACAGAGGGGATTTGGTAGATGATAATGATTAAGACTGCAATTCTTTCCCATACATCCCATGCATTGATTGGAGGCATTACATCAAACTAACAGCCCCGCTGAGGTTTTCCCAGTTGAAAAAAGTCACACAATGATAAATTGTATTGTTCGCCATGTTTCCCAAAGCGCAACACTGACAAGCAGATAATATATGTCTGGCTCTCCTCCTCTCCTGCACCGTCCACCTCCCTCATACAGCAGCAGGCTGCCAGTAAATCAGAACTGTCACAGAGGCCAAAAAGACCTAGACCCAGATTTGTCTCTTTGGGGAGAACATCTTTCTAAAATGTGCTCTATAGGGCATTCAGTGCAGCTTAGTTCACAAATTATACAGAATGTCAAGTTTTACGCACATTCTGCATTTCATCTTGTGTCAGATATTATGGCGGCGCAGTGTGTTTGCAGTTTATTGTTCCACATCCAGTGACTTGTTCATAAGTCCCAGCCGCTGTTTGATGTGCAAACAGAGTACTTTGCACTGTAAATCCTGATATGTGAATTGCTGTTTTTGATGGGTAGCAGAGCAGAGGGCTGTAACACGTGCAGCTGACGTCACCTCTCGGGGCTGATTAGATGTATATTTTCAAATAAAGGAAAAGCAACAGTTATTCCCTGCGGCAATGATTACTGTTTAATGTTGGCTCAGTAAAAGGTGCTCATGATGATATATTGTGTTTCAAATGCAGCCAGTGCAGATGTTTTTTTTTCTTTCCAAAGAGAAACCTTTTCTTTAAACAATCAAACTGCTAGTAGTGAATATTTGTGCATATTTCTGTCATTCAGATGGGTTGATGGCTTACACCGCTCCAGTGGGTCACGTCATGCATCTATCTGGCATACCCGTCTACCTAAATGACTCCACCTACGATGGGAGCACCGAGCAAGGGTAAGATATTCCGAAGGCTCTTTGCTTTTTGTGTAAGACCTAAGTATCTAATCTCCATTCAATCTCTTACACTGCTAATTTAGGGGATTTCATTTACACAGAAATGCATGACGAAGCCAACATGTTCGTGGGTGTAAATGTCAACACTGCTTTTGCAAATATGATCACAATAAACATTCACAAGCTTTACTGTTTAACATCAAGTGAGCATTGAAATACCAAACTCTTTGCTGCCATGCAGACATCTGTTTGCTCTGAAGAGGGGTACCAGGCAAATGTTTTCTTGAAAGTTTAGTCTGGGTTCCGCCTAATCGAAAGGGAATTACTCTATTTTTTTTTCGTTGCTCTGGGATTTGAGGCGCGTTTCCTGGTCGTAATGTTTTGGCAGGGAGCGAAGGACGGCTTAACGTGGGATTGGTGGGGGTCCACACTTGCATGGGGTGTGCGGGTAATGGGGCTGAAATGTTGTGCTAGCGGGTGAGTTTACACATTTAATGTAATCCAGACGTGCTTTAACCAGATGTGTGTGTGCGTGAGTATGTTTGAATGTACTTGTATGTTTTATATGCTCATTTATGCATCTTTGCATGTCGGCACATTCATTTGTGAATGATGTCGGTCAACTTTGTCTGTAACTATTGCTGCATGTTAACCCGTCCAGCGTCTATCTGTGTGCAGGATGCAGTTTGGAGGCCTGGGTCAACTGTGTGACGGCGTCTTGGGAGGAGATGACTTCATGCAAACTAAAGAGCTAAGGGTGTGGCCTGGCTATGACTACCTGGGCTGGAGCAGGGAAGCCTTAGGGAAAGGCAGCGTGGATATAGAGTTCCATTTCGAGGAGCCGCGTATCTTCCACAACATGCAGGTAGGCAGTGAATGTTTGACTGCGCATGTGTTTTTGTCTGTGAATGAATGTGAAAGGGTTATGCAGGACATCATGATCCCACTGGATTCTCAGACCATGTTGAGCTGCTTGTAAATCAGAGACGTCATTGAGGCTACGCTCCCAGATTTCCGGTCTTGTCCTCGGGGGGGTCTTGCTAAAACGTGCCCTCAGATACTGCAGCTCAGTACGTCAAAAAGTCATCCAGATTCTATAGAATGTCAGGTCTGATGCACATTCAGTCTTGAATTGCACCCCTAGTCAGACCTGGTGGTGGTGTCTTTCTGGTGTTGTGTCTAAGTGAAGGTCAGAGTGTAGCGTGCAACATTGTTTTTGGTCTTTGCGACAATGACTGAAGAACAGCAAATAAGTAAAACGGGCCAAACCTTGGTTACATATTATTCCCTTCTCGCCGCTTTTTATTGTCTTTATCTGGACGGCTAACTGACCAGTGAAGGCAAAACTGCCAAATGCTAGTTTCATGGATAAAGATTGGGTTCCAATTCAGTCTTTTATTGACACACCCCTTTATACGATAATGGTTTATTTTTAGAGCATGTTGATGCACATATTTATTTATGATCATTTGGTTAATGAATTACCTCATTAGCACAAGAAAAGCCTTTTGTGGCGATTATAGCAGGACATTAGTTTATTGCTTTCTTTTTTTATTTTGTTTTTGCACCTGCTTTTCCAACTAACTAAGATCACTTAAAAAAGAAGCAGTTATGTGTCCACCATCTCACCAAGAAGCAGCACTTTGGCTTGTATAGTTCTGCAGACATTTAATTAGCTTTAATTTGCCCTTGTTTGTGTTGTGGGTTTTATTGGTTTGGGTGGAATTTGCTCTATAAATGTGTATATTGAATAGCCAGAATCAGTGTTCTAAACCAGTTATCCATTTATGATTTGGTTTTGACTGCGTTCCAAAATTTCTGCCTGCTCTTTATTTCCTTCAAATTTTCTTTATTTTTCTGGTGTTCCTCAGTTACCTTTTTCTATTCTTTCCCAGCGACATTCCTTGTGTTTTTGCAAGGCGTATCCTGTTTTTCCTGCCTTTTCCCCTGTGGTTTTACCTTACTAACTCTAGCTGACATACATCGTAACGTTGGCCTGGCAGAGCGGATATGTCAGACACACAGGTTAAATAAACACAGTGGGAACCAGGACTTGACTCTTTCTTGAATTGTCTCTGTCATTCTGTAACCTGCATCTAATCACTCTCCCAAAGGGAAATCTGCTCCTTGACCTCATGTTGGTCATAACCTGCATTTCCTACAGGACCTTACACATGAACCAAAAACTTTGTAAGAATCCAGTTCTGTCCTCTGGGAATATATGCAAAATTCATGTGGAACAGGGTGAAATAGAACAAAAAGATCAGAGGAGACTCATGAATGTAGGTTATATTTATAATGAAACAAGCAAAACATAATGAAAGCAATGTTATGCTCTCAAATTAAACTTTGCACAGGTCATTGGAAGCGGTTTTCCCTAAAGGAGTAGTGAATTACTTTTTCCTCTGTTGACTTATTAGTCCCCCACCACTAGTATCAACATACAATACGTATCCCCACCCTTCATTTTGTTTCCCTTTCAGATAGAATCAGTTACACGTCAACTCGGCATCTGGTGCAGCTGCCTTTTCTGCCGTGTGTGTGTGTGTGTTTGATAACATGTGGACTAGGTTAGAGGGGCTTGCCTCGCAGTACGTGTGAGGTTAATAGCTAACCTGTCAAAGCAGTCCTTTTGCATCACCTCTTCTGCATTAGCAGAATAGAACCTCCCACCGCCTTACTTTGCTATCTCTCAGATCTTTGACCTCTCGCTCGGTTAATCACCCGTCTCTCTTCTCCTCAGGCTCCTACACCGCCTTGCAGCCACAATGATGCCTTGTATATTAGGTCTTTTTCCCTCTCTTTAGCCTTTTCCTGCTTGTGAAACAGGAAAGATGTATCATCTGCTCCCCTCCATAGGTCACACACTTTCTTTTCCCGCATCTTTTCTTTACCCCTCCTGTGCTCTCATTTTGTTCATTTGTAGTCTTGCTCTGCACTGAAGTTGTGCCAAAGCAATTATGGTGGGACATGAGGAGAATGTGTCATTCAGTTTGTGTGTTAACCGAATCTCTACGTGCCTCGCCACGAATGAATAATGAGTTGGGGTAAAGGGTTCAGAAGAATCTGGTGTTTAGATAGTTAAAGGAAAACATCTTGTATCTCTTCATCCGTCCTCTTTCGTCTCCCTCCTCTAGGTTCACAGTAACAACCGCCACACTCAGGGCGTGCGAGTCTTTAGCAAGGTAGAGTGTCTTTTCAAGCCTGGCATCCTCCGGCCCTGGTCCCCTGAACTCACTCTGCCTGTGCCCCTTGAGGATCTCAAAGACCCCTCCTCAAGACCCATCTCCCTCCCGCTGGGTGGCCGGCCGGCTCAGATCCTCCGCTGCAAATTCTACTTTGCTGACCGCTGGCTCCTGATCAGCGAGATATCCTTCCTCTCTGGTAGGAAATGTCATTTAAAGCCACAAGTTTGTGAGGTGTGTATTTCTGTGGCTCTGACAGGCAGTTTTTCCTCTGGAAAGGCTTTGTACTTTATGCAGCCCGCACATATTCTATAAACTATGTCCAGCGCTGCCCCGGAGGTTCTTTTGGCTTTGCCAAAACGGCAGCTGATTATAGATGGCTGCCACCAGGAGATAACCGAAGAGGATTGTTGTACAATGTGTATAAATTCCAATCAGTATTCATGAAATGCTTCAAGTCAAAAGAGATTTGAGTAAAATGTGTTATTGTGAGAGAATCACCAAGCTTTTGTACTCTGCTTGCTTTTAGCTGATTTAAGGCACCAAGGCAGGGATAAAAAATACACAAAAAAGAATGCTGATGTCCACAAAAAGCATTTTCAGGGTAAACTGAGTTATTCTTTATGTGCTCTTTTCTACAGATAGAAATGCACCCATGCAGCAAACTTGGGTATAAAAGGGTATTTGATATTTTCTTTAAATACAGGATTCATTCATATCTGTTTGGAAGTCCGCTGCTCTCCATCTCAGATTGCTGTAACAAATCACTCAGTTTTGGCGGCTTAAGAATCAGCAAAGTACCCCGTAATCACATCATATTCAGCTAAAATGAATTGACCCTGGAGTGAAATGTCAGCTACTGTCACAAAATCTCACAGCCTAATGTTCTATGGGACAGCTGATGTTGCTATTGGTTGGGCAGTTATTTTGGGTTGCCATGGTAAAACTTTGTGAATACAAAATTCTTAAGATTAGTCACATCATATAAAACATGTCGTCCCCGCTCTTTACTCTTCATCCAGAGCCATTTCAGGAGGAGGCAACAGGGAATCATTTCTTTCCTACAAACCTTCCCAAGATTCCCACCACCAGCTCCTCTCATCCTCCCGTCAACCCCGCTTCCTCCTCTCCCACGCCGAGCCACGGCTCCTCCAACACCACTGCCGGCCCCTATGGTGAGTCCTGCTGTTCCTCCTCTTTGTCTTCACACCCCCCCCCCTCATCTCCACCTCCACATGTCCTTGTATAGGCCGTCTTCCTTTCCACTCTTTCTAGTGGTGTCCTTTCATCGCTGATTCATCTGCGTTTCTGCTCTCCCTTGCTTCTCTAATTCCCCTGATCTCTTCCCTCATCGCCTCTCGCCTCTGTGCCCGTCTATTTGTCTGCAGTTGTGATGAGTGTGAGCAAGTTGGCAGTGTGTCTAAGCCATGTGTCTAAAGCAGGGACGCAGGCTGAGCCATAGGAGGCCCATGTCTCACCAGCCGCCCTCTTCGTCACAAGCTTGACCTTTGGCTTTGAGTCAGGCATTTGCTGGATCTGACTCTACGGCGGATGCTTATCTTGTAGATCTTTGTACTTGAAGGACAGGAGAAATCTGGATTAATATTTTAGGTCAAATGTTTGAATGCGATATTCCTGGGAATATTATCTTCTCAATCTGGCTTTTAAAAAAGTTTTGCTGATTTAGATTTACATGGCGGGAAAATTCAAAACAACTTTCCTTCCTCTTATCCATTCCTTATCTGAGGCTTTACCTCGTTTCTGCTTACACATTCCTCCTTTTTCCATCCCTCGCTCCACCAGAACCCCCCACCCCCACCACCACCACCACCACCTCCTCCTTCCTGACGGACACCACTGGTAACTGGACGCTGTCAGGTGAGAGAGCAAAAAGCAATAGACAGAGTAGGTTAAGCTAAGTCAATCCGCGGTCACCCAATTAATAAGGGACAAAGGACTGCAGGGTCGGGCTTTGGCGTTGGGCTCTGTCCCCTGAGTTTGAAGAGATATACAGCTGTAGGAAAAACACTAACACAGCTAAATGGCATCATGTTTGTTCCAACTTGGCTTCCTGCGGTGTCACAAACTGCATGTTTTTTTGTTTTCTTTTGTAAACCGCTTTGTAAACCGCTAAACATCAATACCCTGGAAATGTTTTTCTACGTTGTGTGTGCTGCTTTGTCCTCGTTACCGGCTGTTGTCGATCGGCTTTGTTTGGGTTTATTCATGAGCGCATGGCGACTGGAAGAGAAGAAGCGGTTGTTTTTTGTTATGACAAGGTGGAGGCTTGTGTGTGCTATTGGGTTTGTGTTCCTGTATAAACCTGAAAAATGTTGTGTATTAGTTTATTTTAATTCTGTTTTTTTGTGTGTATTTCTTAAGCCTATAGCGTCTTTTTAGAATGTTTTCTAGACTAGTAGGCATATGCTTTGGTCAGTTGAAAATATTTATCAATATTAATGTCATGGTCACTCAACCAAAACAAAACAAATTTATTTTCATTTATTATGCTAAAGTTGTTTTTAAGATTTTAGCTCCTTTCTTTATTCAAATATCATGGCACATTTGACATTCAAGGGGATTTTTCTTGTCTGGATCCTTCGGATTAATATTTAACTACACGCCAAAGCAAAATAGAGCTCACATTCTGTTCACAAAGCAGGGGGGCGATTAGAAGCACAGACAGTCCCCATCGGATGCTTAATAAACCTGATGAAACAATGTCTGTGTCTGAATCCAAGCGAGTGTGTTACTGCACTGAAATAGCCAATGCTCACAGACCACAACAACTCATTACATCATGCCAGCATGTTAACACGTGGTAAAATAGACAGTGTTGCATAGTAAACCATGCACGTCTCATCTGACCTACAAATAATACCAGGTTGTCGACATCCAAGACTTAATATGTCCACCTGTTTTCCCCCTCAAGATGCAGAATTTGGTGCCAACACTCCAAGGGCGGGCCTTCCGGTAGTCAAAGATGACCGCAGTAATACAGCTATTCTGATTGGCTGCCTGGTGGGCATCATCCTTCTACTGCTGGCTGTCATAGCGGTCATTCTGTGGAGGCAGTACTGGAAAAAGATACTTGAAAAGGTGAGTCAACGTAGAAAGCAGCGCGAGTTATCTTCAGGTTCTCCAGCTTCTGTGGGAAAAAAGCATCTTTGGTTAATTGTTGACACTCGGGCCCTGTTCAGACCTGGCAGTAACCCAAACGTTCATCTTGGGTTGTTATTATAGGTGCCGGGGTGTATGGTCCCACGAGGGAATTAGGATGCATTTGAGATCTGAGAGAGCTGTTATGTCCACATTATTCCTAAGAATGGTTGTCTGTATGCGTCAGCCTTGAGTAGCTTGCCAAACTTAAGCTGTTAGATAAGTAATGGAAATAACTTATATATATATATAGAATATTTGGTCTTAGTAGGCAAACTTTTGGACCATCTATCTCTTGAGGTTTGTTACCAGCCAAGTACAATAGATGTAAAAGAAGTGTCGGTTTCTGGAAAAGCAATCTGATTTAGATCTTTGAGCAACACAATGTGATGGTTATTCTGGATAATCCATTGATAGTTCTCTTAACCACTTTAATAGAATAAATTACGCTAAGTGAGAAAATGTTTGCTTGTGTGATTTGGCTGATGTGTTTCTTTGTAGCCAAAAAAAGATTGATGACAGGCTGGGATAACGACTCCAGTGGTACTCTGCCAAAAGCAGGATCTCCAACTGGGTGTGAAGGCCAATTCTGCAGTTTAATCACCTTCTGCTCTAGGAACTAAAATTATACATTTACACTCCGTGCCAGTTTATTAGATACAGGTAGATACACTGTGGCAGATAAACACCGGCCAATTATAATGTTCAGTCAAAAAGAAAATAAGTTTTGAGAGGAAGTTTTAGCACCTCATACCAGCACCTCATACTTCCTGCATCACCTTGGAATCCTTTGCCCCCCCCCCCCCCCCAGGCCCAGGGTAGCCTCTCCAGCGATGAGCTGCGGGTTCACCTGTCGGTCCCCTCGGACAACGTGGTCATCAACAACACGCACAGCTACTCGAGCCGCTACCAGCGCATCCACACTTTCCCCGACGACCGCGACCACGACAGAGAGGGCGAAGGAGAGTATCAAGAGCCCAGCGCACTGCTCCGGCCGAGGGACCCCAGAGACAGCACAGGTTAGCTTCTAACACGCATATCCAATCTCTTGTTATGGAGTCCATTTATAGATTTTCTGTTGTTACAGTTGGAGCTTAGTGATTTAGGCCAGAGAAATTCTAGTGAGTTTAGCAGCAGGATGTAGAACATGCTACATACGTGTAGACAGAGACTGATCTATGGTTAGCCACACTCAATGAGCACGGAGTCGGTGAAAGATGTGAAACAATGAAACTTTCCATTATTACAGAATAGAAATTACCACAAATATGTATGTGGTTTACAAAGACTTTCTAGTTTGAGTGCCTTGTCTGCTTTTCATTTGCTCAAATATACCGATCAATAACAGAACATAAACTCAACAAAAGAAGCTACAGGAGAATAGATATGGCATTAAGAAACAATGTGTATGTATTACATATACACAAAAGTAAATCAAACCAACCCCCCCCGAGAGGAAGAGTGCCCCTATAAAGATGCACAGAGAAACACAAAAGGCCTATTGTTCTGAGAAAAAGAAGAGGGAGGAGAAAAAGCATTCCTCCGCTTGCATTGCACCACCGGAGGTCTGTGCGCCGTCTTTACAAGGCGCCTGTGTGAGTTTGAAATAACACGAAAAACAAACATTATTTCATCCGCTGTTGCTTGTTATGTTTGCTAGAGTTGTGTTAACTTTGCCTGTTCTTGCTTAACTCATCTGTTCCGCGCTCCATCTGTCACTGCAACCCCTCCTCCCTTCCCCTCTATCATAATGGACATGCTATCGGTGTCACGCTAATGGTTGTCATTGGGTTGCGTTGTGTGTCCCGGCCGACCACCTGCTCCTGTCAGATCACAGAAACGGCTCGGGACCCCTAGTCGTCCCCAACAGCTCTCAGCCTCAGCAAAAGAGACTGAATGTGCCCCAGGGTAAGAGACCTCAGACTGGGCCGAAGCAGTCAGAAAAGGGGGGGGGGACTTCCTCTCTGCCTACCTTTCAGGGTGGGGGCTTTTAGAAGTGCTCTCATTCACCACACAGAGAGATGCTTCTGCGAAATGATGACGACGTGCCTTTTGCATGTGCTTGACAGTCGTCATCCTTCCCGTTACTCACCACTCTTAATAACTTCTGAAGAAATGTTTTGCCATTTGGGGAACTTTACTATTTTTCCAACTTTCACAGTTAAATAACAAACTCACAGACGCCTTTTTAGTTTAGTCAGCGTAGGTCTGTCAATGTCTGACTGTTGGTTTATCTTTGTTTGTTCTTTTCCACCCAGTAGATGAATTCTACTGAATTTGGTGGCTTCTTTCTCCACAATTTGGTTTTAATTTGTTGAATACCCGTAAAACTAGTGCAGGCTTTTTTACTGTGTTTAGTGCTAAGGAGAAAATGTTACCATGTTTACATGTTGTCACTACTAAATGGGCATTACTTATATAAATGTAAATTACTTAGATATTAAGGGTTGTGTGGGACACGTGCTGGACAAACATCTTTTGTTTTCATTCAAATATTCTACAGAGTTGATCTAATCTGTCACATTACCGTGTAGTATTCCCTTTTGTGGCTGTCTGCATTATAATTTGAACAAAGTTGAAACAGTTTGGTATTCAGCCACATTCCACACAGCTCTTTGACTTGGGTGCTGAAACGTGTTTGTTAAGTTGTTGCACCATTTTGTCAAATTAAAGCTTGATACCGGCTATGTGATCAAACAGACAATGAAGAATTGGGCGAGATAAATATTAATAATAGCTACTGCATTACAGATCCCCAAATTCTCTTTCCTTTGTATGTAATCCTGTGTTTTTTCTTGTTGCAGTAAAAGGTTTGTTAAGATTCCGTTTTTCTGTACAGAACTTTGTAGAGAATTCTTTTCTCAAATGTGTTGTACAAAGATTTATTTTTGCTATAAAATACCTGCAAATCCAAACTATCCATTTTAATAACCAGTTGGTGATAGCAAGTGATTCTCTCTAACAAATCATTGCACCCTGTCTCCTCCTCTTCCTCCCCCCTTCAGCCTGTTGTTTGGACATGGAGAAGGGTTTCCCCCCGACTCAGGAGGAGCCTCCCCCCTATCCTGGCTCTCCTCCGTACCCTTCCCTGTCGCCCCCCGTTTCGCCCCCACTGCCTCCCAGCGTGCCTCATTACGCTGAGGCAGACATCGTGAGCCTGCAGGGTGTCAGCGGTAACAACACCTACGCCGTTCCCGCCTTGGCCTCCTCGAGCCCTGGGGCCGACGGCAGCCCGCTCCCGGAGCTGCCGCGCCAATTTCTCATCTTCAAAGAGAAGCTGGGCGAGGGGCAGTTTGGAGAAGTGAGGAATGAAAAATGGTTGTGTGGTTTGTGCGAGCGAAGGTTTGGTTGTGCTTTCAACTGCCTCTGTTTGTTTTTAAAGGTTCACCTGTGTGAAATCGAGAACCCTCAGGACCTTTCCAACCTGGAGTTCCCCTTCAACGTGAGGAAAGGTCGCCCTCTCCTGGTAGCCGTGAAGATCCTGCGCCCCGACGCCTCTAAGAACGCCAGGTCCGGGACCAGTTAAAATGCTTCCATTGCCATGATATAATTAAGTAGTTATAGTTCACAATTAGAGAGCCTCAGATGTTTTTCCGACAACCAAATAATACCAAGGACTTTCTCCAAATGTGTGCAGGACAGTCATTGTTTTTTATTTGTTCGTGGCAGTGTCGAACTTCTGGCATATTAGGATATATTTACAGAGGTGTGATGTGAGTCACCAGCTGCGTGCTCACTTTGGCTCTTGGCTTATAAAGCTACTTTCTCAAGCATTGACCTGCGAAACAAATCAATGCGGTACACAGCCTCCCAGAGCCGCAGGCGTTTCTTCATTCAATCGATTTTATTTTTCACATAAGGCCTCAAATTTTCATATTTTTACCGTGCGATAGCCATTGATCCTGGTTCCCTCCTTGTCATGGTAGGAACGACTTCCTGAAAGAGGTGAAGATCCTGTCTCGCCTGAAGGACCCAAACATCATCCGTCTGCTGGGAGTGTGTGTGAGCAGTGATCCTCTGTGTATGGTCACGGAGTACATGGAATGTGGAGACCTGAACCAGTACCTGTCCCACCGAGTGCATCTGGACAAGACGGGACCTGCTCATAACACCCCGACCATCAGGTAAACCAGAAATCAGTCACACAAATATAATCAGATTTAGCAGAACGCAGAGACCATTTTAAATGGATTCATTATTGTTTCGGTCACATTTTGCCCCCAGTTACCCGGCCCTCATCTCCATGGCCAGCCAGATCGCGTCCGGAATGAAGTTCCTCTCCTCGCTCAACTTTGTGCACCGGGATCTGGCCACGCGGAACTGTCTGGTCGGGGGTGAGAAGGGAGAAAGCGGAGAGGATCAGGGCGGCAAGCGTCACATCAAGATAGCGGACTTTGGCATGAGCAGGAACTTGTACGCAGGAGACTACTACAGGATCCAGGGCAGAGCTGTGCTGCCAATCCGCTGGATGGCGTGGGAGTGCATACTCATGGTGAGAGCACCGCAACGTGGGAGGTTTCACATTGCTGACCGGGGTCAACCGCGGAAAATAATACAACAATATATTTAGTTTTGTTTTTTAAATCCAGGAGTTGATTTGATTTTGAGTAAGAAAAATCAATTGTATGGAAACCCATGTGAGCATTTAAATTAAATTACCAATTACTATGGTGGGAATCAGTTGAACAAATCATCAGCACAAATTAAATTTGTTTTTTTTCTTCTTTATGGTTTCGGATATGCAACAAACAGGAGCTTGTCTACTGTAAACTTACAACCTTTTAGATCCAGAGACATACATCTAGGCTGCGGTTGTTGTCAAATCGCTTCTGACTAGTTTAAAAATATGTACAAACAATATGTTTAATAATATGTAAAATAACGATGGAATCTCTGTCATCCTATACCCACAATGTAGTATTATTATTATTATTATTATAATTATTATTATAATAGGAGAAACAACTTTGATACCCATGGAGATTTTGATGTTATCCATTCTCAGGGTAAGTTCACCACGGCCAGCGACGTGTGGGCGTTCGGGGTCACTCTGTGGGAGATGCTGAGCGTTTGTCAGGAGCAGCCATACTCCAACCTCACAGATGAGCAAGTCATCGACAACGCTGGAGAGTTCTTCAGAGACCAGGGCAGACAGGTACAACACTGAGCCTGGAGTCTGTTTCTCATGAACACAAGTGGCTCTCTAGTGCAATCATTAATAGTAAATATGATGAAATGCAGATCAATATAGGTACTTGTAAGAGTTGAAAATTGTTTTCATTATATTTCAAAATAAAAAGGCTTATGAATCCAAAGGTCCTCCTAACGCTGGTCTCGCTCCCTCCCGCTCGTCTTGCAGGTGTATCTGAGCAAGCCGGCTGTGTGTCCTCAAGGTCTCTACGAGCTCATGTTGAGCTGCTGGAACAGAGACTGCAAGGTCCGCCCGTCCTTTGCAGACATCCACTCCTTTCTCACCGATGATGCCATGAACATGGTGTAGAGGGAGAGAAACGGCTGCGCTAAAGGAGGGGAAACGCGTCTACGTTTCTGCAGCCTTGCTATACGGGGGGGTGGTGGAGGATCCTCAAATGGAGGCAGATGAGTGGGGAGAGCTGGTTGCTTGCTTTTATATTTGTACTCTTTTTGGGTAGTTGGGGCTGAGACGCCGCTGGTTCGGTTTATTTTCCAGATCAGACCCCTAACCCTAAAAGTAACACTAACCCCAGCTTTAGACTGGTAAGAATCTACGCTACATTTCACGGGTGATGGGTGCAGTCTGCATAGGAACTTTCTCTCCTCTCAGATACCTTATTACAAGGGGGCTCTGGTAACTAAGTGCTGTTATGTCAACAGAAAATGCTTCAAATACAACCGTAGGAAGCTAGGACATGAACGCTTATTAAGTGACGTTAAGGTAACATCACAAATGCTTCATGCAGGGTAACGGGTGACGGTGCACATGACACATAAACCTGTTTGTTCAGACATGAAAGTGCAGGGATTGTATTAGTATTTATAGTATGTATAGCCTAATGTGCACATTTCAGTCTAAATCAGTAAGATGACTTCATGCAAAAAATATGATGACTTGACCAAATGTCTAATGAAAATATTTTCAAACATGGCTGATTGATCAGATCTTGCCATGTTCGTTGACCCTTCGACAAGCTTCTAGCTCGACCCCCAAAGGTGTACATGGTGACCTTCATCCAATGCCACAACTGCCAAGTTATTGTGGACTAATGTGAAATGATGTGGACCAGCCAACAGGAGTAATTACATCTGGTGTTAACCACCAAAAAACCCACCCACCGTAGTCAAAAAGTCCAATCCATCTCTGATCGTAATCTTTAAGCCACAGAAACTGAACCCTGGAGCTCTTAGTGAAGCCTGAGGAAAAGGGCACAGAAGAAGAGGCTCTGCAGCCTCCGACAAGCCGCGACCCGCAAACTGGAGCGACTTTCCCAAGCAGAGAGATGTTACTGCGGTCCGGGGCAGAGGCCAAGACATCCGCCTGCCAGGGTGTTTGGGCTTTTTTTTGTTGTAAATCTGTCTGCAACCCAGAAACAAAGAATGAATGAAAGAAATTCCACAATCAGTTGCACTTTAAATCCTACATGAACTCTGCGAGGGGTCTGATGTGATTCCTATCAATGTGGATTCAAATGCATTTCACCTGCAGTGATTTCAGTTTTTTACCAATGGAGATCAAAACTTCCTTGTTAAATCCTCTCCCACAGAGTCATTGCCAAACCATGAGATGTAAAATATTATTTAAGAAAATGGAATGGCACCATCAGTTCATCTCATTTTATGAGTCGAGTCAGTCTACAAACCCACTGTTAATGAACAGTACTCAATACTGTCAATCTCAACATCAACCGCTGCATCTTCCCATGTTGGTACGCTGACCGTGGTATAATCAATACTATGTACCTTACTGATTGTATAGCACTGTAAATCAGTCCCGAGGTGATCAGGATTATCAAGTAATACCTGTGACTCATTTGATACACTGTAGTTCACCTAAACCCATATTTTTATATATACACTTTATGTACTTAGGCACTCCTTGATGTTTGATTTTGTCCTTTGTGTCTTGAGGTTGAGCAAACTAGTTTGTACATATTTTAAAGACAGAATTGTAGTTTCCTTTACTAATATATGGAAAACTCTTTAACATTTGGGGTCTTTCCGTATCTGTAGAATGCTTGCTACCTTGATGCCATGGTAATTCATTGTCTATTTTTGTAGATGTTTTAATAAAGTTAACCTTTTCAACAAAAAAAAAAAATCAAGAATTTCTCCAGGGCTTTGACTATTTACTTGTTTGGTCAAACCATCCTTGAAATTGCTTATTTTGATTAGTAGTCTACAAAACAAGATAAATTCAATTCACAATATCAAACTGTCCCAGATTCCCTCATTCAATGAGTAAATTAGCTTTTCTTAGATTTAGGATATTTATTTTTGTCGATCTGTAGTCAGTGGTCTTAAACTTGAGCATGAGTAATTTAAGAATAAAATAAAAACAGGTTACAGTGAATAAAACTTTACTTTGAACATTTCACTACAGATACAACTTTAAAGCTATGTCATTTTGTGGAGTACACACATGCAACGATACATTGTAAGGATAGTAAAAGATTAGGAACAAGGAACACAAGTGGAGACTGATTTGGCTTTCATCTACTGCCGCACCATGGATTAGGGTCAGTTGGCTATGAGGAAGTTTCCCTGACAGAAAAAGTAGACTTGATAGTTGTGGTTTGACCAGGCACTTGGCGATAACAAAATGCATATGGCTTGAAAGCTGCAAAACTTTCCTCCTATTAAAGTCTTAAAAGATCTCCCAATCAGAGAAGCCAAACTGTTACTCAACACCTTCCAGTAGGAAAGCACTAAAATAGTTTTAAAAACTAACTCAGTCACAAAATAGAAAAGGAACAAACCCCAAACTACCTCCCATATGTCAGTTTAAACTTCAGACAGCGAGCACATTAAAGCAGCATGAGGTCCTCCTAAACTCTTTCCTAACGAAGGCCAAGACTCCTGATGATGCTGCAGCAAAGGGCAGAGACTTGTTCTCCATTCGGACTTTCACTTCCTTCAACATGAAACAGGTCGTTCCCATCAAACACTTCCTTCCTATTCGTTCTTAAACAGGAAATGAGGAAAGAAAATCATTCCACTGATATTATGTTGGGCCCAGTAACTACAAACGAGACATTGAGTCATCAACATCCCAACTTTGTCTCTTTATAATGAACGTAAAGCAGTGTCCAGCAACATTTTGCCCACAAACAAAACTATGAGGTTTTAGTGTGATAAAAGAGCTCAGCACCATTTAATTAATTGAAAGGCACACAACTACAGCCAACCCTTCCTACAATACAAGTAAAAATAAAAAGAATGCCAGTTAGTACATTAAATCTCCATGCTGAGGCTGGTTAGTTTAATTTAATTTACCCACTTATGCTATAAAACAGCAGGAAGTCCTACTTTTGATATTTTGTGTCCTGGTAAAACAAGCCGCTTCATCAATATTTCTATTCCTCGCTTTAGCTGTCATCTACAGCAGTAAGCACAACAGCTCAGAGCAGGGACATGAGAAGGAACCACATGAATGAGAATGAAAACTCCCCTTTAGACGGAGGAGGGACTTGAAAGAGGGACACACAGGTGAAACATGCATGCACAGAGACAATCAGACAAGACTACGACGCTGCTGTGGATATAGGCACGAGGAGGGGACGTGAAGCTCCAGGTCGGAACATTGGCGACGCGTCTCCCGATTACTTCCACTCTTCGTCCTTCGTCTTACATGACGAGGCCGGGCGTTCCTACAACCTGCAGAGTCGACGGGACAAACGGGAGACGGTTACCTCCCCACCGCGAAGGCATGAGTTGTACTCTCACGCGTAGTTTACTTCCGGCTCACCTGGGATATGCGGACTCCGGTGAGTTTCTCCACGGCGGCCGGCAGCCTGGTCATGATATCGAGCACCTCGCCAGTGAGTTTGGCTGCTCCCACCTCGGCGCCACCACTTGACACCATAGTGATCTTGTTGGCCTGCATCAGTGGCCTGCTGATCTCCTCCGCCATCTGCAGGGCAAGAAATACCGCAGGTATTAGGGCAGAGCACGGGGGGGGCTGGAAAGAACTATACAGAGAACATTTGAATCAATCCAACGTGACGGAAACTTTTGTGAATCAGGGGAGGGATTGGGGATTACACAGTATTTCGTCACACAGACACACACTATTCATCCACGAGTGTCAGACTGACCAGGGGCAGTTTCTCCAGCAGCATGTCCACCATGGCTCCGTCTTTGTACTGCTGGAAGGCTTCGGCCTTCTTAGCCATCTGCTCTGCCTCAGCGCGGCCCTTAGCCTCCACGGCAAAAGCCTCTGCGTCGCCCCTCATCTATGCAGACACGCACGGCAATGTACAGGTTTCATATTCAAATAGTAAATGTACAGGGCCACCGACGGTGGGGTGGGGGGGGGGGGGGGAGTGGAGTGGAAATGACATGTAGTATTTTACAAAAATAGGAAACATAAGCCAGCACTCACTTTGATGCTCTCAGCCTCTGCTTCAGCCTCCATGATAAGCTGCAGGCTGCCAGGGGTAAGGGGAGGAGACTTATTTAATTCCCTTAAGTAATTTCATTATGTTCTTCTTAGTACTGTTCAAATGTTGGATGTTGTGTTGAAACAGTATCACGGCTCTTGGACTCACCGGTGTGCCTCAGCCAGTCTCTCCAGTCGGTATTTCTCCGCTTCAGCCGGCTTCTTAACTTTGGCATCCAGCTCCTTTTCCTTACGGATGATCTCCTGCTCCTGCAATGCAATCTGCTGTGTACGCTCCACCACCTGAACCTGCATCGTCTCTTCCTCAATGCGCTGCTTGGTCTTGGCCACCTGACGGAGGAAGAAGAGGAAAAACAAAATCGCAGCACTAGTGAGCCTTAAATAACGGAAAAGTGATCGGTCCTATTAGTACAAACTCAGCAAGTCAGTTATAAGAAAACGTGTGGAGGCGGTGTGCACAGGCTAGAGAGACACAATTTCCCCAGCACAACAAAGAGTAAATCAAACTTTAGGCAGTTGGCCCTAGAAGAAGAGGTCTCGAACGATACCTGAAGCTGATAGGCCATTTCTGACTCGGCCTTCTTGGTGTTGACCTCAACATCGTAGGCGGCCTTTTTCAGCTCGTAGTCTCTCTGGGCTTTTGCCATCTCGATCTCATTCTTGTACTGAGCTGAAACCTTCTCCTGCATGGCGTGGGCCTCCTGTGTAGAGCATGACGCAGGGCAGAAACCAATGAACTTCGGGTACTCTTTAAAAACTACCCATTATTTACATTTTGAGATAATTCTCATGGTCATGTAGGAAGAATGACGGTAAAGAAGCAGATTTTACCCTCATGACAGAATCCCGTTTGTACTGAGCCTCTCCGATCCTGGCATCCTTCTGTACCTGGGCTGTTCTGGCTTTACCCAGAGAGTTAAGGTAGTCCTGTGAGAGGGACGGAGAGGACACGACACATCGCAAGCAGTAAGAAGATGGTAGTGCATTTAGCAAATGAAAACCAGGGATGGTGTGGTTACCACTGATGAGCCAATTCTCCCAGCGAATCAATATATCCACTTAAGTGCATTACTGTTGCAGAGGAAATCATGTGACACTAAAAGCTTTCATTTAAACAACTTCAGTTTCCTGCTGCTCCAGTACTTAGTGTGAAACATTTGATTCTTTGCCATCAGCACTGGTAGAAAATGAACCCAAACGGACAGTACCTGATCATCGTGAACGTCTTTGAGCGTGTAGCTGACGACGCCTATTCCCATGTTGACCAGGTCAGAGGAGGCCACTTTAAAGACCTGCTCGGAGAACTTCTTACGGTCCTGATAGATCTCCTGTGGACAAGAAGAGATATCAGGTCATGGCTGTTTAATCTGAACAGAACATCACAATCCGTTATGGAGGGAGAAGGTCAGGACACCAACCTCCACAGTCAAATGGGCGATGATGGCTCTCTGGTGTCCCTCCAGTGTTTCTAGAGCAATCTGGGCAATCTCAGCCTCAGACTTGCCCATGAACATTTGACAGGCAGTGGCCAACATCTCTTTGTTCTGGCCCTGGATCTTTACCTGAATGGAAACAGGAAATGGAAAATGTCGAAAGGCAACTAGCAGGTCAGAAACTAAATAACAATAAATAATACGGCATTATATACGTTTTTATTCACAAAAATAAAAAAGACCAGTCTAGCATAATTTTTATATCTATTTTGCACTTATCAAAACAAATAACTTCCTATAGAGATTGCCTAGGACTTACTCTGTCTTTTCTCTAAGGGGACGTCCCTTTGGCCATCTGCATGCAGCAAAGTGTCCTCTTTTATTCCCTTGTTTACGAACAGTAAAAAAACTCCAAACTGAACCTACGGCACTGATGAGTCTTATCCTCTGACAAAAATATTTAAACAAGTTTACCCTGATTGTGTTTCAATATGTTGTATTTTTTTTTTTATGTAAGACATTAATAACCTCTTCCCATTCACTCAGAGTTTAAATTGATCAGTTATACAGAGAGCAATAGACCTGTATGCCTAAGAGCCTATTTCTGTTGACAGGTGTAACTATTAAATAAGCAGCCGATCATCTTCCCTGCTTTTTGGTGTGTATTCAAAATAATATATTATTATTATTGTCTAAATAAATATATATATATATATATATACACACACACATTATTTTTTTTTGTTGAAACAGGCGTGTTGACTCAATCTAATAAAAGTAGTCTAGTATTTTCATTTTTTTTACAGTATACCTGTGCGATGCCAGTGACAGAGATAGGCACCCCATGACGGGTGTACACTTTGTCACTTTTCACATTTAGAGTCAGGGTGTTGAGCGCAATTCTGAGAAGAGAAGGCACAAAAAATATGAAGGGTGGAATTAGTGAGATATAATAACATTAAAAGATCAAGAACAAGAAGGCAAGAGAGACAGAGGAAATAAAGTAGCCCGGTAATGGATGCAGCGCTCAGAGAAGATATCAGCATATACATCTCTTTGAGAAAAAAAAAAAGAATCACCTCTGGATCTTCTGAATACATGGGAGGACAAACACTCTTCCTCCAGCAATCATTAGAGGAGGAGAACGGCCAAAGCCTGTAGAGGGGGAAGCATGATACAAGTCACGTGATGATTAGATCACATGACATAGGTTTACTTGTAAATTGTAAATTAAACCTATTTTATCGCAGGATTATGCCTCAAAATAGTGTAGTGGCCTTATGAAAGTTAGTGATACTATTACATCATGAATCCACATTTTGTACTATCCTGTGTTAGTGCGAGTTACGATCATAGGATGTAAACAGACTTACCGGACACCACCATGGCTTCATTGGGTCCACATGTGTAAAACATCTTGATTTCTGATTTGAGACAACAACAAAAAGAGCAAGACTGTCAAAGTATGGACAGGAAGTAAGCTACAGGATCAGGAATCGTTTATCGTTTATTGCCATAATATGTCAAAAATATTTGACTTGGCACTGTGTTATATCAACAAGGGCATATGGGATGTAACATTAGGGGGAAAATGGAAAAGCAACATATTAAAAACATTAAACTAGAAATATGGATTACAAAGGGCATTATATTTCTATAAACATGCAGCATTGCTCAATGGTCATAGACAACATGTTTTTGGTTTTACAATAGTAAAATATACTATTTTCTGTGTGAAATTCATTTGAAATATAACGTTAAGTCACTACAATATTGAGTGATGTGAACATCCGTGCATTTTTTAATATAGATTTCCATCTCGGATTCATAATCAGAGTAATGGTAACACACAGGCTAAAGCGGACATGTCTCTGTCAATCATCCAAGCCAAACCCTCAATGGAGCTTCTACGGTTGCGTTTGTTGTCGAATAACAGAACAAATACCGTCCGTTGCTCGAAATAAAAACCTGGTACATGTATTATAACGAATGCAGAACCGAATAAGGAATGCAGAAGAAGGCTAATACGCATGCTAACGTTAGAAAGCTGATCCAAAGGCAAAGGAGTCAGGTCTTGGTCGATAACGTCACAAACACTACGACTGTAGAAAACCATCCAGCGTTCAGCTTTCCCACACATCTAACACGAATAACTACGACTAAACCGTGTTACAAATCATACCGGTCGCCATGTTCAACTTACCGACAGTGCGTCACCACAATAATAAATAAGAGTAGATCGAGTACAGATCAATGTAGCAACGGTAAAACACTAAACCGTTTCCCGTCAACTGAAATTGCAAAAATGTCTGAGAAGGGGGACGTGTGCAGTAACCACGCCCATCCTCACGACTTAGAGTCGGCAGTTAGTCGCCACCTAGCGGTTGACCGTGGTAACTGCACTATCCATGCATTTATCTATCTGCATCGATTTATCCATGCATCTATCTATATATGCATATATCTATCCATATATCTATCTATCTATCTATCTTTCAGTTTTATAAGGCCGAAATTGTTCCATTTTTCTACAGTCCTGATGTGTTGAATTATTTTTTTTTGCTTTAAGGTCAGATTTGAAACAATATATTTTGCAGACTATACCAAACACAATACAGGATTACACGTTCAAAACACAGATTATACGGTTATGGCGTGATTTTAAAAGTAGTTGTCTATAAATCATCTGTCTGAGATGAAGAGTTAAACAATCACCATGAAACAAAACACAAAAAAATGTTAACAGTCAGCCCATCAGCTATATATCCCAACAGTACTCCTCTGCATGATTGATGAATGTTCTAGAACAATATGTGAATCAACATGTGTTTGATGTTTAATGTATCAACATATAATAGTATTAAATGTGCAGCAGTCTTTTAATACAATTAGAATGAGTAGATGAACAATTCTATTGATAAAATAAATTCAGGACTAGTCAGGCGCTTTTGAGCATATTATAATCATCTAACACCAGAGATTAGTTCATAACACACTAATCCTCTAACTCTGATCAGATTATGACACAGACATGGAGGATTGTGGATTTGTTCCTGTCTGATTGGAGCTGCGGGGAAGCTTGCTCACACATCCTATCCACTCTCCCCAAACCTCAACCATCGGGCTCAGACTCTTTGCCACATGTGTTACAGAGCAAAGATTCTTCTCCTTTATGAGTTAGTTATTGGGAATTTGAGGCGAGCATGAGTGAAGTTACTTCTCCTCTCTGAACTGCATAACAGGAAAATACTGACCAAAAAAAAGGCAGCCTACCCAGAGTTGTTGAATTGTTGAATATGACCTGGCAGCTCCTTTCCCCGGTCACTATGAACCCACCCAAACACACCAAAACACATAAATGTACCATCCCCTGACGGAACTCATATATATTTATTCTATTCTAACACTAAAACCTATTTACACCTTGTTAGTTTGCTATATTCTATGCTGCTATTGCGTATTTGCACTTTGATTACGGTTCTTATTTAGAAATCCATCGATGTCATCAACAGCCACCATAATTAAGTCTCATATCTCATCATAGAAAGGGATCAAGAAGAAATGCACCATATATCAGTGCAACGGTACTCCTGGCCCACTCTAAATTAACAGTTTGACAGAATAAAACCGTTCTTTACTTAATCATCAACAACAACTGCGGCACTGCTACTAAATGGGCCTCATAGTGAGACAAAGGACCCTGAGGAGAGGGGGGCTTGAGCTGTCTGACCCCATCTCGTCCCTGGTTTGAAACTGAAACATCTGCCATCTGTCTAGTCTGCAGGGAGAGTTACAGTAAGAAAGAAGAAGGATAGCAAACCACTGAAATAAAATAAAAAAATGTTTTTAAATACATGTCAATCACCGGCTCGTACTGGACAGCAGCTGGTAAAGTGCGGTTCAATCTCTGTATTTTTTCCACACCCTGATCTAGAGCAGCACCCCCCCCTCCCCCCCCCCTCATTCCGCCCCCGGGTCAACCTTCTCAGCCAATCAGCGCTCACAGCAGCTGCAGGTCTAGCCACGCCCACTCCCCCGGCCCAGCCCCGCTCTGGAAACGCTCCAACGTTATAAATTCATTGTCCTGCACTTGTACATTAGTCTTGGGTCGGCTCCTCGTCCCCACGAAGACACTTCGTCTGCTCGCCCGTGTCAAACTTTCGCAGCCACTATGAGGGAAATCGTTCACATCCAGGCCGGCCAGTGCGGTAACCAGATTGGAGCCAAGGTAAGAAGAACACAATTGTACAAATATAACTATTAATAGTGTATTACATTTTGGTAAGCATAACAGGCTTTTTTGACTTTTCAGTAAAAAAAAAATACACCCAAAAAAAAACACCGGCTCATGATGCAAGACACACCCATTAAGCTCTTTAAAGTCATTATGTAGATGAGAGTTAGTCTGTATAAGAAGACAAAGGACTCCTTTTGTCTCATTGTGCATGAATTAAATTAACATTCCATTTTCACAAACGATAGAACCCTCTGTGTTCATACACACCGCAAATCATAAAACATCACTTGTATGAGCTGATTTTCTTTTGAATTTCCGTCTGAATGTCGAGCACTGCGGTGGCCGCTGGGTGGGTGTGGAGGGGCGCACCGTGCTCACTCACATTGAAATAACGGTATAACGGGGCTCTTCTGTCTCGACTGGTTTTGTTCACGCTACACAGGGCGTGTCTGCGTCTCAACAGTTGAGCATTCAGCTGACCTCAAGATATTGTCTGGGGGACAAGAACGAAGAAGAAGAAGAAGAAGAAAAAAAAGAGTCTATTCTTCCCTCGTCGGAACCCCACAGTCAGTATTCTGCACTGGGGTCTTTGTCTTGTTCCCACGAATGGCTGGCATCTCAGACAATGAGTGGGAGCTGGGATAGCAGGTTGGGATGAATTGTTCCCCTAAAAGGCTAATCCATCAATAGTCCATATTGATCCAATGTTCTTTCGTGCAGGTTGTAGATGCAGAGGGGCTGCATCAGCTGTTGAGACAGAAGGGCCTGTGGGAAGGGTGTGGCAGGGATGATTGTTCAGAAATGTTCATTTTAATGTAGACTGCTGAGGTGACAATTCTGAGTGACATCATCGGTGCTTAAATCAATGAAATATTCTACATCCTTCTTTGTATTTCATTTATCTATCTACTATATCTACTGTGTATTTCATTTGAATACATTTGAGACTCTAGTCTCTTGGCCCTCTTGGCAGTCTGCATCACATCACCCAGCCAGTCTTACAGTAACAGTAGCAGTCTGCTACATCTTGTGGCAGACTACATTATATTATTTATTACCTCCTTTTTTTTTTTTACAACCGATCATTTGCTACAGAGAATGTATGGAAACTCAAACTCACACACAAGAATCCTGCCCTGAGCAAATATAGTTTAGAGACCACACTAACGATTGCCCATGTAGTACAGGATACATCGCTATCATTGTGAAGCTCTGTTGAAGGATATTTCATGTAAAGCAGGGCTTGTCCGTGTAATCAATTTATTTCCTCTCTTAAACACATTAGGGCTGGGGTGGGGGAGGAATGGAGGAAACAGCTGATGCACAGTGGGGGCTGTAAATGGCTCAGAAGAATGGCTACTAGATATAACAGACAACGTATAACAATTATGCTTTCATTGAATTTGTAGGCATTTGCACCACAGAATGTAAACTGCAGTAAATAGGGTTAGGAAATTCTCATTTGTTTGTTTATTGTCCGTCTGAACTCATTGACTCAGATGTCCAGTGTATATGATTGAGGGAAAAGCTGAAGAGCTGCACTGTGGTGAATTAGGTCAGGGTGTGGCATTGCTTTGCTGCTTATTGTCCCCATTCTTTCGCTATATGTATTTTCAGTCTTCACTAATAGTCATCTACTGGCTCACAGTCAATTATCAGTGAGTTTCTCCAGTTTTTGGTCCTTCTTTGTTCTCGTCATCTGGCTGTGGTCTCCCTCATATTGAGGTCACTTAGTTGTTTTTCTTTGACAGGGTCTTACTGTATTAAGATGTAATGATACTCAGACTACAGCTCACTCCCAATCTCTTAAATACTGAGCAGCAATACAGCCCGCTTATCCAGATTACACTAAATCCCCTTACTGCTGTTTTCAGAAAATGACCATTAAGGATCGTAAGATATTTAAAATACATTAGTGCAAGCAAATGCACTAGACATGAATACAGCTCCGAAAGCAAGCAGTGTCTCCAGTGTAGTGGGAGTTTATTTTCAGTGTCACTAGCCCCTTTGTGCTCCCTCCTTTGCATCTTAAATCTGAAAGAACCGCATTCTGCTCGGTCATCCCTCAATAACGTGGCAGAAAAAAGCTGGTAATTTGAACAGCTGAATTGCATTAAATGTGTTGATATGTGTCTTTGAAAAAATCTGGGAAAATCCAGTTATTTCCATCTAAACTGAAAAATGCAAACCCATTGCTGTTTTTTTCCATTTAAGTTCCCCAGTCCATTAAATTGCAGTTTAATCCTCAACGGATGCTGTACATGTGTGCTTTCTTTGGAAGAAATTATCAAGTGATACTTTCAATTATTTGTCCACAGTTCTGGGAAGTCATCAGCGATGAACATGGCATCGACCCCACAGGGACTTACCACGGAGACAGTGACCTGCAGCTGGACAGGATCAGTGTCTACTACAATGAGGCCACTGGTGAGTTATTATCTGTAGTAGAACACATGCTCAGCTATGGTTTGTCCTGAATAATAACTTTTGTTGCACACTCACGTCTGCTGTCAGTCAAGTATTTTCTTGTGATTGATGAAGTTGGGCTGTACAAATCAAACTTGATTTAATTTGTATGTTTTTCTTTCTCTCTCTCTTTCCCCCTGCCTCTTCCCTTAATCGTGGAGGTGGCAAATATGTGCCTCGAGCCATTCTGGTAGACTTGGAACCTGGCACCATGGACTCTGTGAGGTCTGGACCCTTTGGGCAGATCTTCAGGCCTGACAATTTTGTATTTGGTGGGTGAACTACAGCGATTTTCTCGTAGTACTCAATGACTTAAGCCTCTTTATTGGCAAGTGGGAAGACTCACCTGTATGTCACTCCTTCTCCTCCAGGTCAGAGCGGTGCTGGAAACAACTGGGCCAAAGGTCACTACACAGAGGGAGCCGAGTTGGTGGACTCAGTCCTAGATGTGGTCCGCAAAGAGTCAGAGAGCTGTGACTGCCTGCAGGGCTTCCAGCTCACCCACTCTCTTGGTGGAGGAACCGGGTCCGGCATGGGAACCCTGCTCATCAGCAAGATTCGTGAGGAGTACCCTGACCGTATCATGAACACCTTCAGTGTGGTGCCTTCGCCCAAGGTAATATACCCTTGTGATACAGCATAAGAATTTGAGTTCATCTTGCCGCAGGTCTTTCTCTTCTAAGATCATAAGACTGAAGAAGGCATCCGTGTGTTTTCTGTCCTCAGGTTTCAGACACGGTGGTTGAGCCCTACAATGCCACCCTCTCAGTCCACCAGCTTGTAGAGAACACAGATGAAACATACTGCATTGACAATGAGGCCCTGTACGACATCTGCTTCCGTACTCTGAAACTGACCACACCCACCTACGGAGACCTTAACCACCTGGTGTCGGCCACCATGAGTGGGGTCACCACCTGCCTGCGCTTCCCCGGGCAGCTCAATGCTGATCTTCGCAAACTTGCGGTCAACATGGTGCCTTTCCCCCGTTTGCACTTCTTCATGCCTGGCTTTGCCCCCCTGACCAGCCGAGGCAGTCAGCAGTACAGAGCCCTCACAGTTCCCGAGCTCACCCAGCAGGTGTTCGATGCCAAGAATATGATGGCCGCATGCGACCCACGCCACGGACGCTACCTGACCGTTGCCGCCGTGTTCCGTGGACGCATGTCCATGAAGGAAGTCGACGAGCAGATGCTGAACGTCCAGAACAAGAACAGCAGCTACTTCGTCGAATGGATTCCCAACAACGTGAAGACCGCCGTCTGTGACATTCCACCCCGTGGCCTCAAGATGGCCGTCACTTTTATTGGCAACAGCACAGCCATCCAGGAGCTGTTCAAGCGTATCTCAGAGCAGTTCACAGCCATGTTCCGCCGTAAGGCCTTCTTGCATTGGTACACAGGTGAAGGTATGGATGAGATGGAGTTCACCGAAGCAGAGAGCAACATGAATGATCTGGTGTCGGAGTATCAGCAGTACCAGGATGCCACTGCTGAGGAAGAGGGTGAATTTGAGGAGGAGGCTGAAGATGACGCTTAAAGATGAAAATGGGAAGGTCAAGTCACTAATGACAAAATTTAAAAAAGGAGTAAAATAGAATAACCATTTAGTAAACAATGAAAAACCATAGTGTCTAAGCATTTCTAGAATTACACTTTAGCATAGATATCAATTGTGATTCGCTGCAAATAAAGTGCTAAAATAAAAACGTGTTTGTCTGTCGTTAATGCATTACATTTTTCCCATTTGTCTGATAAAAAAATCACCTACAACTCAGCCATCATATCTCAATATAATATGCAAACCCTGTAAAAGATGGATGAATGTTAATTATGTTGAGTTCAGCAGTTTCAAATGCTGTTTCCTGGAGCTAAGAAGAAAAGCTGCATCATTTCATTTTATATGCCTGGATAACACTCTTCCAAACACTGTAAAAATAAAGGAATGAATATTAAGGCATATTTCCATCGATCGATGAATGTTAATCATGTTGAGGTCAGCAGTTTCATGTGGTGTTTACAGCAGCTAGAAAAAAGCTGCATGCATTTTGTTGCCTATTTAGAGATAAAACAGTTAAATAAGCTTGAAGTATCAGTGCTGGGACAAAGTAGATCTAATGTGATATTATTGGAGGTGTGTTTGCTACTCCAAAACGTTGTGGGGCATGACCAGTTTGTGAGACTATAGTAAGACCGCCTAAGACAGCCTTACTAAAACATAGAATCTCTTTGCACTACTTCAGGAAATGTAACAGCAAGCCTAAAATGTATTGGTAACAAAACCAAAGAAGTCGATTTGAACTTCTGAACAATGTAAATATTTCTAAATAATGTAATATAAGGTAGGCAGATGAACTAACCGTATAGTCGAATAGTCAATCGTTTCAACAACGGTGTGCGGTGGCCCCTTTAAGATGTGTTTGTGCGGGAAATCCTGAGTCTTCTATTGAATCGGACTTGGGCCTAATTGACCAATGGTAAAAGAGTTCGGGTGTGATTGATTTGCGTATTGGCCAATCACTTAGTGTTAGGACGCCTATTGTGGGCGTCGTCCATTCCTTCCAGGATGTCCATGTTTATTTTCTTTTATTGTACCTCTACTGAGAACAGAGTGTAAGGTAGGCATGATATTGTTCCTAATATGCGAAGACATTCTTGTAAAATACACAGATTGCAAATTTGCATACGAAGCATATTAAGAAATGTTGCCGTATAAGCCCGACGTATTATCTCTTAACGTTAAACTTTTTGCGTATTTTCAAGCTAACGATAGGTTATTTGCCCTAATAGTCCTGTTAATTGACGGAACAGTAGGTTGTCAGGCGTCCCGTAAGATTTAAGTTATGATATTAGGATAATCCCTTCAATTAACGTTAGCTTATAACTACACGTCTTTTTTGTTTTGTTTTTATGCTGACTTGAAGCGTAATTGCTGTAAGATATGCAGTATTTATAAACTTGTAACGTTAGATAAATGTTGGATATAAGTTGAATCCACGGTACTTTACACTTGTAAATTGGATGTTAGCACGACTACAGCAGGACAGTATAGCTAACGTTAAATGGTTTAAAAATGAGCCATTTAGGCTAACGTTAGCCGCATGAAGTTGCCGTTACTGTTTTCAGTGGCAGTTGAAGCTAGACGTTAAACGTCAACATTGCATTATTGAACCTTTCCTCTCTTTAAGTTTAGGCCGAGCAGTCGTCCTGCGTGAGGAATGGATGCCACGCAAATAATCAGCGACTCAATCTTGGAGTCAGACGAGGAAGAAAATAAAGACGAGATCGAAAACAAGAGGGGGCGACCTTTGGCTAAGCTGTGCATCTTAAAAAATGAACACATCCCTGAGACAGGTGAGTGGGCTCACCACTGCTGTTATTACACCGATGCTTTGGCGATGTAACTGGGATTCACAGGTCTAACATTGTCTCTGTTCTTCTTCTGTTGGACATCCTCTGGCACACAGAGTTGCCCCTCTTTTTGGGAGATAATGTGTTGGGCCGTGACCCCAACACCTGCACCTTGCCCCTACCAGCACCCTCGATCTCCAAGCAGCACGCCACCATCTGCATCTCCGTCTACAGGAGAAAAGGGCGTCACAGTGAAGTGGAGACGGAGGCTTTGATTTGGGACCACGGGAGCATGAATGGGACCCGCAAGGGCCACATGAAGCTGACTCCTAATGTACGCTATGCCCTCAGTGAAGGTGACGGTTTGGCGGTGGCAGACATCCCATGTCAGTATGTCAGCTGCGCTATTGGCCGCGTCTCTTCGAAAGGAGACACGATGGCCTCTGTGAGCAAACATTCGGGAGTGAATGACATTTCGCTGGATGGCTCGGGAGAAAAGGGAGGTGACACAAGCACAGGCGGCAAGACGTGTGTCAATGGGGATACAAAGGCTAGTGTGTTGTTATCTGATCAGGAGGACAGAGGGAAGACTTCTGTCAGGACCAGTTACCTGTCCTTTGAGCAAACTCCAACCCAGCCACATGGGACCCTGGTCCCAGAATCGGATTCGGACTCGGACGATAAAAAAGGAGACGGAAGGCGCAAGGCTCTAGGTATAGAAAATATTCCTATAAAAATAAAGCTGAAGCTTTCTATCACAGGTTTTACATCTTTGTTTTTATTTTTTTACAGTGTCCAATTCTGACTTCCATGAATCAGGTCCAGCCTGTTCAACCTTCCTGAGTCCCACAAACAAAATTGTCCCTGAAAGGTATAATAGCAATTATTACCATATTATTTGGGGGGGGGGGGGGGTTTCAAATATGTACCATCACGACAAATTAACTTGTAAAACAAATCCCTATATGTATGTGCATCAAAACAGTGAATTTTTTTTTTTTTAATTTCTAAATTATAATGCTGGTCACATTGTTTTCCACTTTTTCATAGTGAGGATGAAAGTCCCATCACACCGCCGTCCTCGGCTAAAAACAGGCCTCACGGACATGTCAGCTTCAGTAAGGAAGACCACGGCGTCCAACAGCAGCTAAAGAATGAAAACACACTTGGAGTCGTGCACAACAATGAAGAAGAAGAGGAGGAAGAAAGAGCAGCACTGGTGAGGAGTAAGTCTGAGGAAAGTGAACACTGTGAGTCAGGGAAACATGAAAGCAATGTCAGTCTTACTGGAGAGAATGAGTTTCCCAAATCTTCAGCGACATTCTTGACAGATCCGATCCCTGTGTTTGACATGGACAGTGACACTGATGTGGAGGGAGAGGAGGAAAGAGGGGCAACTGCTGGCCCGGTGACCTTGAATGCAAACCAACAAGCTGATCATCCACCAAACACAGCACATTTTTATATAGACAGTGATACCGATGTCGATGAGCCAGTTCACAAATCAGCACCTTCCTCTGCGGACCACACAAAACCACTTCATGTGATTTCCGTTATTCAGCCAGAAGGCATCACCTTCGACAGTGACACTGATGTGGATGAGGATGCTGTGTCAGAGGCTGCTATTGTTACAGCGTCACTTCGAAGCACCAACGCAGTTGTGTCTTCCCCTTCTAAGCAGCGCAACAATTTACACCTAGACAGTGACACAGATATTGAGGAGGAGGAGGAAGAAGAAAATCAATGGCGGAAAACTAGTTTGTGCTCTAAAATAGATGAAACTCCCCCTTTATTAGATATCAAGTCAACTGGGCCAAAATCAGCGCGAGACAGCGAGACGGAGGATGGCGCTATTCCTGCCCCGGCCATCAGTGAACTCTCGGTGGTGTCTGCTGGCACCGAGTCCGTCACCACTGCAGATTTAGGAGGTGTTTTAGGTTTTCTGTCTGACAGCGACACAGATGTAGAAGACGATTCTTCTCTGCTCATGCCCGTTGTGGCCTCAAACTGGTCCATCAATCCGAGTATAATGTCAGGAGCTCTTCAGTCAGATTCTGATGCAGACAGGGATGTTGATGAATCCAGCATGTCCCCTGCTGGGGATGGGGTCGATCCAGCTGACCTCAGAGTGGACAGTGACACAGATGTGGAAGATGAGGAGAACCAGGTTCCAAGCCTGCGCAGAGAAAATACTCCTGGGCTGTTGGTTCCCCTCCAGCAGAACTGCTCTACTCCTGTGCAGATGTCGGGTACTGTTCAGCACTGTTTCATTTTCATTCATTTTCGGTTAGGGGGCTCTTTATATCAGAACTTAACACAACTTAAACACAATCAATGCACAAAAATACTAACAATATAATACAAATACAAATTGCACTCGGAATAGAAAGACCACACAGTGTCTGGTCATTGATGACTTTTTCAAACAAGACTTGTAAAGGATATATTCTCTAAATAATCAAAAAGAGAAACTCACTTTTCACTTTTTCAATTATTCTTTCAATCTAAGTGGACATTGTTTTCTCATTTTGAAGACTGATCCTTCCCACCTTTATCTACTGTGTAAATTCTTTGCCATTTTAATGTGACCTAAACACCTCTTTAAATTGCCTTTTAATAGAGACTAATTTGGTTATTTTCACTTTGGGATGGTTCCAGGAGGAGAGCTGGAAAATATGGAGACCCAGGCGTTCCTGATTCCTGCATCAAGTCCATTTGGGCGTGAGTAAATTACTTTTGACATATAGCTTTATGTCTGTGTATAATGCAAGGGATGTATCAGAGGTAACTTATTCATTTAAACCTGAGGCACACTATTTTGTCTTTTCTGTCGCACAGATTTGAGACCTATGTCATTGTCTCCCGGCTCAGCCAACCCGGAGGATGACTTGTGTGTTGTGGCTGAGACCCAGTCGTTCCTTCTTCCTACCAGAGACTGTCAGGGAAACCCTTCAAAGATCCACAGCGAGGACCCCATTCAGTCCTCTGTTAGTGAAACATGCAAACAGTCCACTAGAGGAGAGTCCTTCCAGCTGGGATTGTCTGAAAGCAGCTACCTGGAGGGTCACGCCCAAGCTCTAGCCACAGAGAGCACCCAAGCCTTTGTGTCTGTGGTACAGGGTGTGAATCTGGAAGATACCCAAGCATATGCAGACACAACCTCCTTAGAGAACGATTCTAATCTGCAGGCACATGGGGATGATCAGGAACCAGCCACATGTTCAAAAATGTCTGCAAAAGAGGGTCGTGTAGATTTTTCCCTGGAAGCAACACAGGCTTATATTTCAGAGCCCAACAGTGATTCAGAGGTTGAAACCGATGAAGATGAGAGAATAATCGCTGCTGCTGCTGAGACTCAACCTTTTTTTACCTCATCTACTATGGCTTTGGCTGAAACCCAACCAATGTTTAACATGGAGGAGGAGAGTTTGGATCACAAAAATCCTATTCCCTCTGTACTACAAGTTAAGTCCAGCTCACAGCATGTAACCAAAGAGAAAGAAGAACCGGTGGAGGCAGCTCAACCTGTGACTGAAACCCAGCCCATGCATGTCAGTGAGGACGAGGAAATTGATGGTGAGGAATTGTTTCTACAAAAAGCAAATCAACTGCGGCTTGAAGACCAGTCACAAACACTCACAAAATCTGAGTCATCACTTGCTGAAACGCAGCCAATTGGTCAAGCTGAAACTCTGCCCATGGCTACAAGTGGAAAAGAGGAAAGTGATGTTTCACCGGATTCGATTCCAGGTCCACGAAAAAGAAAAGTAAAGCAAATGTGGCTTGAAGATGTGCAGATACAAACACTGGCAAACACAGAGCTCTCTACTGTTGAAACTCAGCCAGTGGATACATGTACAGATTCAGAAAGTGATGAAGAGGACTCGACTCCAGGTCCACAAAAAAGGAGAGCAAAACTATTGCAACTCGGAGACGAGACAGAGCCCCTCACAAGTTCTGCAGTTGTTGAAACTGAGCTATTGGCTACATGCATGAGTGAAAAGAGAAAGGATGAAGACACAACCCCAGGTCCTAGAAAAAGAAAAGCAAAGACACTGCCACTTGAAGAAGAGGAGACACAGCCCCTCACAGTGTCTGAAGTCTCTGCTGTTGAGTCTCAGCCTATAGTCGCGGGGGAAGAAAGAGAAAGTGATGATGAGGACTCAATTCCAGGTCCACGGAAAAGAACAGCAAAGCCAATTCAAAAAGAGGACTCTACTGAAGGATCTAAAGCTGTCACCCCGCCGCAGAGGGGAAAAGGTAGACAAACTGAAGCTGGAAGTAGTGGCACAACTACTGGAGGAGGAAGAAAAACAACAACAAGGGCACGACTAAGAGAAGAAGAGGAGCAGGCAGAGTGTTCTGAGCCTCCAAAGAGACGGAGAACCAGGGCGATGAAGGCTTTGCCAAATCCTACTTCTACAGTAAGTGGAGGAAAAGCAAGGCTTGATGAGGAGGAGAGTGTAAAAGAGGAGGAGGTAGAGCAAGCTAAACAGGCCAGAGGGAAAACATTTACGGTGGATCCAAAAGATAGCAAGCAAGATGAGGAAACGCTTGAAACGGGGAGAAAAAACATTGAAAATTATATCTTGAAGAAACCAAAAGGGAGGGAAGAACAATATAAAACATTAGAAATGGAAAGAAAAGATGAAGAAGAGCATCACAGACGGCAGGCTGAAGATGCAGAAAAGTTAAGACTTGAACAAGAGGGAGCAGAAAAAGAGCGAATAGAGAGAGAAAGAAAGGAAGAAGATGAAGAAGAAATAGCCGATAGGGCACAAAAGGAAAGAGAAGAACATTTGAAGCAGAAAAGAAACAACGAGGAAGAAAATGAGAGACATGAAAAAGCAGCAAGAGAAGAGGAGAGAATAGAAAAGGAAAGAGCAAAGGAAGAAAAAGAAAGATTAGAGTGTGAAAAAGCCAAAAGAGAAGAGAATGAAAGAACAGAAAAAATAAGAAAGGAGGATCAGGAGAAATTACAATGTGAAAAAGCAGAGAGAGAAAAGAAGGAAATGGCAGAAATGGATAGAGAGGAAGAGGAGGAAAAGGAGAAATTGATGACAGCAAAGAGGGAACAAGAAGAAAGACTCGAGAGGGAGAGGAACGAACAAGAAAAAGAGGCCAAAGAAAAACAAACAAAAGAGCAACAAGGAAACCAGAAGGAAGAAAACAGCCCCAAAACAACCGCAACAGGTCGAAGAACTGCCAGGAGGACACGTGGTGCGCCGCGTACCACAGGGCCGCATCAAGACTCGACCACGTCAGCCAATGATGACGTCCCGGCGAGGAGAACCCGGTCCCGCTCCAACTCTTCCAATTCTGTAAGCTCAGAGAGGTCGGTTTCAAGTGTGAGCACCCAGGGGAGCAGTGGGAGAGGCCGAGGGGCGAAGAGGCAGGCAGCCATCGCCACAAGCAGCAATAGAAGGACTGTCGCTGCAGAGCCAACACAACGGGACATTCATGATCTTTCTCCCCGGGGAGTCCGTTCAAGGTCCAACTCTGAGATTTCCAGCTGCAGCTTGAGCTCTCACAGCAGAGGAAGAGGAGGTAGGCAGCGAGGAAGAGGGAGGAAAACGGAGTCCGACTCCATCCCGCCTGCCGGTAGCCAAAGTGGCCAGAATTTGGCTCTCGAACCTACAACCAGAGGAAGGAGAGGCAGGAATGAAGTTCCCCCAGAGGAGGAGAAAGAGGAGGCAGATTCTCAGCCGGCTAGTACCATCAGAGGGCGACAGCGAGCTAATGCAAACAGCCCTAAACCCGCAGCGGGAGATCAGAAGTCCCCTTCGAGTCAAAGGTGTGCCAGAAAAGATTCACCTCTGCCTAAAAGCAATGTCTTGGGCAGAGGCCAGAAAGCAGTCAAGAGTGAGACTGTAGAGGTACCACCTGCTTCTGCAGTCAGTGATGGGGAGGAGGCTAAGGAGAAAACAAAAGGAACAAAAAGAGATTCAAAGGCGAATGCAGAAGAGGATTCCAGCCGGAGCTCCAAAATATCTGAAGTGAAGGAGCGAGCCCAAACAATAGAAGAAGCACAAGATAAGAGTCAAGTCCAAGTTGTGAGAAAAGGGAGAGCATCCAGCGCTCAAGCTAAGAAGAAAGCAAACGTTTCCTCTGCTGAATTGGTGGTGAAAGAAGAGAGTGAGGAAATGGAAGAGGGGACAGTGCGGAGGAGAGTCAGAGGTCGTCCATCAATGGTCCAGAAACTGAAGAAAGAGAAGCAAGAAGAAATGGACCAGGATCCTCCTGTGGAGGCATCTGAGGTGACTTAATCCCTTATTTACTTTCTAACGTGTATTGGAAAGGTTCAGGTGTTGTTGTCTTTTTAGTGATACAGATACAGATTACGCCTGAGTCCAAATGCAAAGCTGAGTAGTGCATAATAAGTGTCCAGGAATGTCTTCTGTCCTTGAAGAGGAAGGCTTTCACCTTGGCTAAATGCTCTGGTGCATTTTTCTCCTTGAGTCAGCCTTTCCAGCCATCATAATGTACGGCAATCAACATCAGGGACTGCCCGCATCTCTCCAACTCTCCCTGCAACAAGAGTAGTGCTCTGCATCCACACTAATACCCTAATGAATTAAGTGGTTGAGCCGTCTCACGGCCACTTCGGACTCATTTTTAAGATCTGTGCTTTGATCGTAGCACATCATTCTCCTCGTACTATGTTTCATGCTTGTCCTTGTCTGTTGTTTGTCCTTCTGTCCTCCCCCTAACTCTCTTCCATTTAACAGCCCCAGACTCCGACCAGCAGCGTATCCCGGAAGAGACCAGCGCTGACGGACTCCTCACCCGCGGCAAAGACCACTCGCTCCTCTTCTGCCTCACCGGCCGCCGGTGGTCAATGGCGAGCTGCCAGACAGGCCTACAAGGTTCGATAAGTCTTTGTACCCGTGTGGGCGTATTTGGGACATTGTCAAAGTAGAAGGAGGAAATTGGACATTAGTGACAATCACGTGCTATACTGAGTGCTCTGTAAGATCTTCATTCAGAGTATATTGATCTTTATTCAGTGTGGGGGGCCTTGTTTGAACTCAACAGGAACAGACTGGACAGGGTTTTTATAAATTAACAGCAGAACCAGTGTAAAGTATTATTTACAGATTGGTGCAGAATGCATTGAGCTCACAGCAGATCCAACACACCCTCTAAAGCCAGAACATTTACTTTTGTCTTCAGGACACAGGTATAACATCCCAAATGTGGATCAAGATGCATCAGTTCCCTAGTCTCACACAGCATGCAGCCGCTCAAAAAGGATATTGTTTTGGATCCATTGACACCAATGGTTCAGAATTTCAAGTTTGTTTTGTTTTTGGGAAATAAATAGTTGCTTTTGAGCTATAGTTTCATCCAATAGGGGCTTGGCTCTACTCTAAGCAAACCTAGAGATGTTATTAATTAGGAATGATCATTTAATTCGAACCAATCCAATGCTACAAAATAATTCATCAATGTAGGATTACATGCATGATGAGGCTTTGCTTTGCTAACTTTCCAGGAACCAGAGTGAGATTTGTTTTAATGCCAACGTTTTTGACATTTTAAATATCCCATGATGACAAATTACCAGAAATCTGTGGATTCCTGTGAGCTAACAGGGCTTTAGACCTCTTAACAACCCCCTCTTAGGTTCTGTTCACAGGCGTGGTGGATGAAGAAGGGGAGAGAGTGTTGGCTCGTCTGGGAGGCAGCCTGGCTGAAGGAGTGGCAGACATGAACTGTCTGGTGACCGATAAGGTGCGCAGGACTGTCAAGTTCCTGTGTGCGTTGGCCAAAGGAGTCCCCATTGTCACCACGCACTGGCTGGAAAGGGTCAGTGTCACTACTAGCGGTTACTACTTGCCATTTTTCTATATTTGATAGACAAATGTGGATCTATATTTTCACAAATACTGCACTCTAGACGCTCATCTCTTGTTGTCTCGCTCCCCTCTCCCGGTGTTTCAGAGTGGTAGGGCTGGGAGCTTCCTGCCTCCTAATGCGTTTGTTGTGAAGGATCCAGAGCAGGAAAAGAAGTTCAGTTTCTCCTTGCAGGATTCCCTGGAGATTGCCAGCAATCAGCGTCTCCTACAGGTACTGGTAACACAGTCATACCATCTATTTCTGTGCTTGTTTTATTTTTCTCTCTGTGTGAGGAGTTGATGCACAGGGTTGGTGGATAATAATGACACAGTGACGAATAGCGAGTTGTGGTTTCATCCCTGCATACTTGTGTTAGAATCATCTTCAGCCTTTTAGTGATCTGAAATCCCCAACTTTTTACCACCGAGCATTGCTTTTTTCTCAGCACCTTTGTAGTTGAACACAAACTAAACCTTTTTATGAGCAATGATTGTTTACCATTAGACGGTTTCTTGTGAGGAGTCATTTCACATTTGTTGTTAATGTACCGGTTATATTTTATGGGCACTTTACGGATGGAAGCGGGTAGTAATGTTTCCATTGCTGTAACAGAGTTTAGATCCGTATCAGAGGCGCTTTGATAGCATGTACTGTCCTCATACTGGCTAAAATTCAGCAAGTTAATCACATAAAATACAAAATGCCATCCCTAAGATCATTGTATTGATTTGTGGAGGGGTTCTTGCAGAGTCCTGTACTTCATCCCTTGTCTGCTTTTCTCTGTCGCTCAGGGCTATCGGATCCATGTCACTAAGTCAGTGAAACCAGAGCCAGTTCACATGAAAGACATCATTTCTTGCAGTGGAGCTACCTTCCTTCCCAAAATGCCCTCTTCTTACAAGGTACCAGTCAAACTGTCTCCCTCAGACCTCACATACAGTCAATGAATTTGTGTTAGTCCGTCTATATATGCCTCTGTCATCCGACATATCTGTGACCATTCTCCTCAGCCTCAGACTGTGGTGATTTCCTGTGAGGAGGACTTGCGGCTCTGTGGCACGGCGCTCTCTGAATCCGTCCCAGTGGTCACAGCTGAGTTTATTCTCACAGGGATCCTTCGGCAGAAAGTTGACCTTGAGACCCACAAACTTTCGGCCCCTGCAAATACGCCACAGCCTGCAGGCGGCAGGGGAAGGAGCAGGAAGAAGACTTAGCTCCACCCGGGTACGCTGTGTTAAAGAATAACATTGTTTGTGTGTAGCAAATCTGCTTAAGTGGAGTATTCTCATCCCCCATAAATCATCTTTCAAATCAGAGACTTTTAGAAACATTTGTGAGCAAGCTATGAAATACTTAAGGAATGTATCAAAGCATATTGTGGACGTATCATGGGTGTATTTTAAGTGTCAGATGTTGGACTGCATTTGGTTTTGCAAGAGAATGATGGAAGAAAGATCATTTTGGACACTCACCAGGTCGCTCGTGGTAAGGTGTTCTTACAATTGTACCCTTTTTACCTTTACAGTTGAAGAAAAAAAATGTAAGTTTTAAAGTTGCAAAAGCTGTGATGATCTTGCTGCTATGCAGGGTGGTAAATAATTACCCTTCAACCGTCCTTGTCACTTTTCACCTCCCGTCTTCCCTTCTTTTTGTCTCGATGAAAAGGAGGAATAAACACGCCTTCAGTGAGTTGCTGCTAATCTCTTTGGGTGCTAAGTGCTTTGCCTCAATGAGCCAGTTTATTCAAGTGGGAGATGCATAATCATGTTTGGATGGTGGCACATAGCTAGCCAATAAAATTGTAAAAGTGCTTGTTTCCTGTCCTGATAAGTGCACTATGCCTTTTTTTAACGAAGTAATCATGAAACTACCAGTGTGTCTTATCCACCCAACTCCATTAACCACCACCACCAACTCCATTAAGGCTTCATCCATTCCTATTACATTCAGGGAGAAGATGCAAGCTATCGGCACCTGAAGTTAGAATCCATACGTTTATCTCCCATGTGTTTATGTATACATGTCACTATGTTAAAGAAAGACCAAGGTACAGAACTCGCATTTGGTTTCTTTCCCGACCCACCTTCAATGTTACATTTGTTCTGTCTGTATCATTTGGTGTTTTAAAGTCGGAATCACTAGCTTGTAATTAAGTTTCATTTTAGAACAGTCTTACTGACAAGTTTATATCAAAATCCAACTGTGAAACCTGTTGATTACCGATGAAAACATTAAATCATGTCTATATAATGTTTAAGTTGTCTATTTATTTTTGCAACTCTTTCCTTAATTGGCATATATTGGTATTTCATTATGCTTCCTTTTTACTATTATCTGTATTGTTTAGGCTCAGAAGATTTGGTTGAAAGCATCAGAACCTTGTACTGTAAGGTCTCCCAGTCTTCTCCCTAAGAGCTTGGACTCAACCAAGAAGAGGATTTCTCTTGATCTCATTTAAAACACACATTTCTGTACTCTACAGGAAATCTTGGGTGGTTTGTACTGCATGGATGAGCATCTTACCAACATATCTGAATTTCTTCTGTATTTTAAGACTTTTTGTTGAAATGTACAGATTTTAGTATTTTATTCGTGTGATCTTATTGGCCAAATTCCATTCAAGCCACCAAACAATTATCTACATTTGTAGAACATTTGGAAAAGAAACGATGGAAGGCAATGCATCAAGGAATGTTACAAACCATAATTATCCTCTTTGACTTATTGGCGCACAGCTGTCTACTGACTCGGCATCCTCTCAGGACTTTACTTGTGGATAAACCCCTTCCCCACCGCCAGATCCCCGTGGGTGTGTTTCACGGGGCGAAGGGGTGGCCGGTGTTTACCGACACGAGTCGAGTGTCTCCGAGGGAGAGAGAGAGAGAGGGGGGGAGAGAGGGAGAGAGAGAAGCCCGACCTATTCTGAGCACCTTCCAAATGTTGAGCCCGAGTCGTGAAGTGCTGCTTTTCAGGGGGGCGAGGCTGCAGAGGGAGGGAGACGACGAGGCAAAAACACAGCAACGGACATCACGCAGATATTCGCCCGTGAAGTCCGCTCCACGTCTCCGCTGAGTGCTCCGATCGTTCAGGTAAAGGTGGGCGATGCTTACATGCATGTGCGGACGGCTCTGCTAGGATGTGACCGGCGTGCGAAGGGTTAAATTCTGCAGGTTTTTTGGTTGATGCGCCTATCTGCTATCCCGGAGGTGACTGGTCAGACATGTCTCTGTGAGCTTCCTCACTAACTACACACATATATATATTTATATATATATAATGTATGTATACTGGCAATGATGAAATGTGGATGAAACGGTCCTGGGATGGAGCCGGTTTTGCCATCATTGGATATTTTAGGTTCCATTCAATTTCCATCCTGCCGGGGAGATTCAATATAATTTTTTATGATGCAGGATGATGTCATCTAACTATCTATGTAAACCGCTTACATTAAAACGTCTATATGCCGCCCATTAGCCCACCTTAAACAAAAAATGTAACTTTTATTATCAGAATATGTCATTGAACAATTTGCATATTCATTATATTTTAGAGTTTTATAGAGGTTCATCTTCTTCTCTAAGTAAGTCATGTCAGAAGTCAATACGTTCTGCAGTTATCACCTAAAAGCTTTATTAGCATCCATTATCCGAGAGGGCTGTGTAGCCTCTGGCTGCAGTGTGCTGCTCAAAGACTGTCACCACGAGAGCAATGGCTCTGTGACAATGTCATCTTTTACAATTACCACATTCTTCATCTTCTGTGCTCTTGTGTCCTTGTGCGTATTCGTCAATACTGTACACCGCTCCATCAGCCCACTCTGTGCGCGGATTTAATGAATCAGACAGGTGCGATATGTTGAAAGCATGTCTCTTCCTTGAGTTCACTGCTTGTGAGGAAAATAGGTTGCCTGTCGCTGCAGGCTGTCTCTCCCACCACCCTGAGAAATGGCTATTTTGATTTGGTTTAGATGAGATCCTCTGCTTGTTTGAGCTTATTTTCCATGCATTTATTTTTTTCTGCTGTGCTGATCTGGAAGGGGGGGATGTGTTGGAGTGATGCAAAGGTCAGCAGTTTTGGACCTCTGGGATAGTCAGAGGGGATGTTTTTGATTTTGGAATACATCTCATGTCAGTAAAGGGAAACAACATGTTTGTTTGAAAGTGGTCCACCAGAATTCAACTTCCCGGCAGTTTCCACATGTGTCTCTTGGTGCAGCAACACCCCCCAGTTGCCTCATGATTTATGAATATCTAGTGCTGTTAGAGGAGGGTGCAGTATGTGCATCTGTGTTTCTGTAAATGTGTGTTTGAACTCACTTCCAGCATGCCTCATTGTCACAAAGAGCCATTTCTCCTCATGACTCATGCAAAAAAAAGAAAAGAGTAACGGTAAAAGGGATGAGAAATGATGAAGTGTAAAGACACAGAGGTGGCTTTGTGGGGCCACATCTGCAGTCATTGAAGGCATTTCCGCTTCTTTAAATCTTGCCTACAAAGACATGTCTGTCCTTCCAATGAGTAGGGAGCTTTCCAGTGAGAAGGAACACAGACATAGCCTTTGATTTCAGAGTGGGATGCACTGGCTCGGATTATATAATACAAGGAGGGAGAGAAGACGAAGGAAACATGATCAAATAGAGAGAGCGATCCAGAGAGAAAAAGAGCAAAACATGCTGGAAATATAAATGTTATTATCTGTGTATACATTGGGTGCCGCTGTACTAATATCTGGGGCTCAGGTATATTGGTGTCCAAACCCCCACCCTTGTCAGGACTCATACAAACTTGCTTTTGGATGATGTGCCTGATGCGACCTACGTCTGTGTTGAACTAAGGTCACCGTCACAAGCAGCGGTTCGACCAGGTCAGTCCTGAGGGGAAAAATAGATTTAATGATATTTCATTGTCTTTGTCAATTTTCTTGGTTACTGAGATGCATTTAATGCTTATGTTTATTTTTATTTTATATTAATGGTTGATTGGGCATTCAGACATTTTGTCTCTAGAAGGAGAAATGACTGTTTGGACAGGTTGTCTTTGGTGACAAAGAGACATTTTCAACCGGAAATACAATATTAGCATCCGACTTAAATTTAAAACCGAAGAGAAAACAATGGTATTTCCTTATTTTGGTTTTTGAATGGTTTAAAAAAAACAAGGCTGCAACAGTGGCAGAATGTAACACACAGAATTGTTACTGAAGTGAGAAAATGGTAGAAATGAGGGAAGAAAGAGTGGAGCTAAGTGAGGGGAGGGGAAGTTGTGGAAAGATAGCAGATGGGTCCATGGTTTACAGCCCAGAGGGCAGTGTGTGAATAAACCAGTTGTGATATAGTTTATTGCGCGTGTTTTCATGTGCTTGCATGTTTGTGCTCAATGAGGCAGCGTTCACAGTCTCAACTCTGCCATCCAAAGCTCAAAATCACACAGAAATGAAGGATTAGGTTTTGGGGGTTTCTTGCTTAAAATATGTTGTGTACAAACACCAGATCGGTCGCTGTGCCATCTGCTGCAACAAGCAGATGACTCGGATCACTTATCTGCTCCTACAGAGCCAACCTACATCTCCAATTGCTGCATTAATTAAGCGTGGATGGCTACAGGGGTCAGCTTTATACTTCGAAGTCCAGGATACAGTGGCTTCGCACCAGCGTTCAAAACTAGACGAGAAAACCAAACCATTCGGGAAACAAGGATTGGGATTGAAGTAATAGAACTAAAGCCCTGTTCCGTATTTAGTTTCAAATGCAATGAAATCACTGGTATTTTGAGCCGCGAGTGTCGTGTGCAGCTGTAGAAGACGTAGCGCAAAGGGATGTATGAGGCCACTTAGCAAACGATGTTTGTCAGATTATAATGCGATGAAATGTTGCTTCATGTACATTGAACAAAAAGAGAAAATCTCCTCTCTGCTGCTGCTGCGGTTTAGAAATAAGTTTAGATTACATATGCACAGACACACAGGATGGCTAAATGCTTTGTCATATGCAGCAAAAATGGGATGTCTCCTGCGTAGAAAGGAGACACTTTTTTATCTTTACAGCCTGGCAAAGTGTGACTGTGAGCACTGCAGGTGTTCTCGCCAAATCCCCTCGTGGGCTTTGTAGATGAAAACTGCAGCAAAATCTCTATTGCACAAATTCTCTTGATGTGTTGCCTCAGACGCCTCAGTGTAGCAGAATTCAGTTTTCATCATCACAGCCTCCTCAGTGTTGCAATTAATCCTGTTTTTGCTCCAAAACGGTCATAATAGGGTGATGGAAATGTGCTCAGGTTCTTTGTGTTTTGGTCATTTCCTGTAGGGCACCGAGCCGAGTAGTCACCCAAGACCCCATGATTTTAATCATCTGCAAATCAGGAATTCGCTTTGGGTTTTTTGGATTGGATTCAATGAGCACTGCAGGTGTTTCCTCTTTAAATTAAAACCACCGGCGATTTTCTTTTGCTTCAATTCCCCAATTTCTGTTCTGAAAATCTCCTGAAGACCTTTTTCAGCAACAGTGTTGCATGCTGCAAAATATGCTTTCCAGTCTCCATAGCAAAGAGACTTTTGCTGGGAGGAATATTGACTCCTTGATGTACTGCTACTGACACTTCAGAATATGTGTGTCCACGTATACTTCATTGACTGCACTCAGATTTATATTAAGGATTTAACAACTTTTTTCAGTAAACCGTGAACCCAAGATACTATTTTTTTGTTTTACCTCTGTTGGTGCAGCGTTTGTGACTATATGTCGTGCCCATATTATAAATTAACTTCAACAGTCACAATATTCCCACTTAGTATGAAGACAAATGTCCTTTTCTGATGAAAAGCCCTATTTGTGGCTCAATGGATTCTTCATCATCAGGTTGATTCAGGAATGATGTCAGACACCAGTTTCCCTGAGAATAAGACATTTTCTCTCAGCACACACACACACACACACATTTTCTGTTTCTGTTTCCCTTTCTAGGAACAAAAGTTAAGATGGGGACAGTCGGTGTGATCGCCTTCAGCTTTCTGCTCACCACAGGTACGTTAACAAACACTTGTGATGCTGTTCTTTTAAGTAGTGATCTGGAAGTGTTCAAATTGTGTCTTTTGCCTTTGTAATGGTTGATCAAAATACACTTTGTGAATTGCTAAGTGTTTTAATTTTAGTTTGATCCGGTAATCCAGAAGAGCATGCTATAAACGGTGTAAAAAGGTGTTCAAAAGAACTGTTTTTATAAATAGTGAATAAAAGGACTGTGTTTTGAATTGTGATGATAATTAAAGTGATAATATTTTTTAATTTATTTTTTACAGCTCTTTCTGCGCCTGTGAAAAGTAAGACTTTCCAGAACATCCATTTCTCTCATCAAAGATAAATTATGAGCTTTGACGGCCCTCTAACGTGTTCATCTGCTCCTCCTCCATTCGTCGTCCATCGCATCGTCCAGATGGAGACCACTCCGTGACGTTGTTCTACGGGGAGGATTTCCACATCCCGATGCCCTCGCTGGCGGTGGATGTCACGTTTCGCAACAGGTCGTCTCCGCGGGCGGGCGAGGTGTTCGTGATGCGGGGCGGCATCGTGGTCCACGGTCGGGCCAAAGTCAACCGTCACCTCAGCCACCTCATCATAGACAGTGTGGAGGAGTGGGACGAGGGCTTGTACACCGTGAAGGATCCAGCGGACCCAGAGGACATCATGACCTTTATGCTTATAGTCCGAGGTACGGTATCAAGTTTCCGTATATTACACGAGGAATGGGAATGAATTATCCACTGGAATTTCAATTCAAAGCTCTAATTTAAAATATAAAGCCAAACTCAAGTTCATTAAATTCAAATTCATTTTAGTTCCAGTTATCTTTTTAGTTAAATTAGTGTTTTGATCTATTGATATTACCATACATCGGCTGTCTATGCCTTAATTTTAAAAAAGGTAGTGTTTTTCATTTTGATTTTTTGATCGTTATCAATCAAATCTATAAAATGTTCTTTGGTCAATAAGATGTTAAGTAGAATTCATTTGTGACGATAATTCTTGGTTTCTGTTCCAAAACCAAAAAGTATTGAGTTAATCAAAAAGGACTAAAGGAAGCAGCACACAGTACCTATAAGAAGCTATAACCTGGGGGGTTTTGAGAATCAGAATATTGAATTATGCGCTCTAGTATCAAATGGCAGGATGTCTGATACATGCATATGCATGCATGACTTCAGAATGTTACTTACATCGCCTCGGATTTGAGACACTGTTGACTTCACTACATATATATATATATATATTTTTTACCAACAAAACCTTTGACAATCTTATCAAATATGATTCAATGATTCATTACAGTGAAATACTACTCCAACAGTAATGCAAACATTCATTGAATAAATAATATGGTATTTACCAGAAAAACACAGGAGACTGTTACTGTCACAATGGAGTGTGTTGACATTATATGCAGTATATAGACTTTTATTTAAGTAATCTAAAATACTTCCTTCACTACTGGATGTCAACCAAAAGCGCAGGATGAAGCATATCTGACCCGGAGTCAGCATCCTGGTAGTGCAGGTGCTGTATTTTCTACTTGCTTTAATTATGCAGCCAGCAGCCAGATGAACCTGTGTGTTACACATGGTGTTTGTCCTCAGAGGGTTACACCATGCGGCCGCGATTCACTCACAAACATGAGTGAAGGAGGTAGCAGACTCAAACCCAGCGTGGATAAAGGCGACTGTAGCGTAGCAATATGCGAAAGATGTGCCATATGGAGGCAGTCATTTGTTGTGTGTGTGTGTGTGTGTGTCTCAGAGTGTTTAAGCATGCCGGAGCTGCCAAGCAGTAATTATGCAGCTCTTTAACCACCAACCCACTCCTCTCTCCCTCGCTCTCTGCTGTTTTCCTGTCTTTATCTTGTCCTTGCTGCCTCTTGTCTTGTATTCCAACCCTATAATTTCTGCCGCCCTGATATTTTTGGATCACTGATCTTTTCCCAACCCCCGCCCCCCCTCCTCCTCCCCCGACACCTTTCAAGTCATTCCCTCCACCTCCGTCCTCTTCACTACATGGCCTTTCTTGCTCTTCAACTTCATTTTTTCCTTCACTTAAAGCAAATTAACTTTGTTTTCCTTCAAGACTTGAACTTGCCTTCTTCCCTCTTTAAAGAAAAGAGGCTTTTTCTCCCATTGAGACAAAAACAGTTAGTCAACAGCCTCCTAGAACTGTGCCTGAACAGTAGAGGGGTGATATCCCAAACTTACGAGCTCAATATTATCTAATAATGAACATTTTAAGGTACAGACTAATTTTCTTTATTATTTCTTAATGCTTAATGAAGAGTTTCATCTACACCCTTGAAAAATGTAAGAATAGCCTTGACACGTGAACACGTGTTTTTTTTGCCCCCCTTCCCCTTTTATCTTTTATTTTTATTTTAAAAGTTATTATTATTATAATTGTTCAAATGGCATTACTTTGCCTGCTAGCGTTATGCAATTGTTTGATATTATGTCTACTTCTTCGTCACCTGAATGTACCTGAAGGTACAAGTTCCATAGCTTGTAACCCTGCATTGGGTCGGTAAGGAGGTTTTATATTTCAATCTGTAATTGCACTCAGACATGTGGGAATCCTCTAAAAACTGTGAAAATAAATAAAACATGTATACAAAAAAAAAAAGTTAACCACCCTGCTTTCACCCTCCAGATTGCTCCAATGAGCAGATCATTAAATATGGAGACAACTACCATATTGCGCTGTTGGGGGTGACTCCTCCCATCACCTTGGAGTACAAGCCCAGTGCTGTGGAGGCCAAGATGACGTCGAGGTATAGTCAACAAAATGACACATGACATTTGAACCCAACAGGACCTTTTTCCACCTCTGACGTGCATGTACTGTCACGGCGCGTCTCAGACTTACCGACAAAGGTTAAGGACAGTTCATCCTCTGTGACTTTCTCCTGCTGCAGACCTGCTGTGGTGCTGCTGACCCTTACAGGGAAGGCCATAGAAGGCTACCACGGTCGGATTAGCGTAAATGAGCGCCACGTCACCCTGAGGGCCGTCACGGGTACAGACGAAGGGAGCTACACTGTCCGTGACAGTAGCGGCAATGTACGAAAGAAAGAGTGTCTCAACGTCAAAGGTGAGGGCACGAATGAAGGCCGCTGTCTTTTCCCACGCGTGACCTGTTTTAAACGGCAGCTTCCATCAGGATGCTTTGCTTTCTCGTTATTACGCTGCTCTTTGTCGGCTCAATGGACTTTTAACGACAGCAACGTTATTGGGCTGTAACAGAGTTACGTATTTTAGAATGATGATCAACGGGCCTGTAAACAGTGCTGTGATGTATCACGTCCTTCCTTCTCTGTCCTTCTGTGTCGTAGAGCACATATACTTTGAGACCTTGCCATACGGTGAAAAACTGAAGATCAACCTAATACTCAACAGTTCCTTGGTCGATCTCTACTACACCCGGGAAAAGGACCCCACACGCCATCTGCTCCTGGACCACGGGGAATTTACGGATGTAGCTGGTTTCTTTTTAGCCCCACCTGTGCTGTGGTCAAAATATACAATTTCATGCTTTTGCATGTGAATATATACCAGAGTGTATTCCTGGGTTTCATAATTAGAAACAGGACTTACCCTTTGGTTTCCTGCAATGGATTATGCAATGGTCTGTAGGCCGCCTGGCCACACCTCTTTGATGTTTGACCTCTTTGATGTCTCACATATTTCGGCCACTGTGTGACTTGAAGTTTGATTGGTACTTGATGTTTTCTTCGCTGTTTATTTCTCAGGGTTAAGCCTATGATGTTTGTCTTTTCTAGGCCAAAAAAGACCTGGGCCTTGAGAACCGTCTCTCCATGGAGGGTTCTTCAGTTTATCTGGATCAGGTCAAGGGGGCAGATGTGGGCCAGTTCGAAATTACCGACACACTGGGGTTCACTGTGTCCACCGTCCACTTGGAGATGCAACGTAAAGATTAGGGATGGTCAAAATGGAATAATTAATGTGTTTGTATTGCAATGGTGTCAAAACCATTATCTTTGTTTTGTTGATAAAAAAAAGACTGAATAGTACTGTTATTATGTCTGCTGTATTTATTCATTGGAATTTCAGAACGTCAATGGAAGGTTGATCATGTTGAAGTTATTATTTACTATCCCACTGTCTTTCTTCCCTCACATGAAGCCTACAAGCTGGAGTCAGTGTATGTAGCCATCATTGCCCTGTTGGGTCTGCTGGTGTTCCTCCTGCTGGTTTGTCTGCTGTCCTGCCTGATCAAAGTGAAGAAGAGGGCCAAGAGGGCTGCAGCCCTCAAGAAGATCGCCCAGGATTCTGGCAAAGAGGACGAAGGAGAGGCCTTCCGACAGGTTGGAGGGACAAATATGCAAATGCCAAAGTGACATGATGTGGATCGGGATATGATGAATGACTCATGTTTGTCTGTGTGCATCTTCACAGGTGGTCAAGAACATCACCAAACTAAGTGAGGACTCCAAGCACTCCCAGGCAGACAATACAGAGAAATCTCAGAGCACTGAGGTGGATATTAAAGTAAGGATATGTAATATTTCTTTCCCAACACTGAGTCTTCAAGAGGTTTTAATAATGTCTCGATTTGATACTGTTTTTTGCGTTCAGACAGCTGCAGCTTATTCAGAACGCTGCTGCTAGAGTCCTCACTAAGATCAAGAAAGTGGATCGCATCAGTTCAGGTCTCGGATCTTTGCAGTGGCCTCCTGTTTCACAAATAGTTGATTCTATAATATTTATCTTGGTTTGTAAAGCACTGAATGGTTTAGAATGGTTTACATTTTTTATCCGCTGCGATGTGATGATGCCTTCAGACCTCTCAGGTCTTCTGGGATCGGCCTGCTGACCGTTCCCCTGAGGAAAAAACGTTATGCACCACGTATCTGAAACAATCTCCCAGAAGACCTGATATTTTCTCCAAATCCAAGTTTGTTTAGATCCAGGCTTTCTGTTTTCCACTGCATCTTATTCCGTTTAATTTGGACTTGCACTGTCGCTGAGCTGTGACATTTATTCTCCTGTTTGATTCAGTTTTAGCCTAATATTGCTTTCCGTTATGTTGACTCTTTTTGAATCCTAAACATATGCTCCCTTTCTATTCCCTTGTGTGTCTGTTCTGTCTTGTATAAACATGATTGTATGTCTTCAACTCGGAACTGTCTTCTTGTCCGTATTGTACAAATAAACACGCCATACTTTGTTTTATTTTTCTAACCCAGGGTCTCGAGGTTTCCTCCAAAGAGGTTGGGGTCGGTAACCTCGACACCAGTGACTCTGGCGTCGGCTTTAACACCGCCCTCCCACTAGACACCGACACTGATGCCCCCGATCAAAACCTCGACTCATTGGCCGTAAGCGTCTCTGTTGATTCCGAAACCAAACCGTGTCCCCCTCCCGCCACTGCTGAGTCCAAGCCGAGCACCCCTCCAGCAGCTAAAACTAAGGCCTCCCCTTCACCCGAGATCAAGAAAACCCCCCAACAGCCATTGGAGCCACAGCTGGATGTACCCAAACCAGCAGATTCTAAGCTCATCCCAGCCTCGAGCCCCGAGCCCAAGGCAGGTCTGAGTCCAGCTGATCCAAAGCCCCCACCAAGCCCAAGCCCAGAGCCCAAGGCAGGTCTGAGTCCAGCTGATCCAAAGCCCCCACCAAGCCCAAGCCCAGAGCCTAAACCAGCTGCTCCCGAAGCCGCCACTCCCACCCCGGAGAGCAAGGGTGCTCTGACGCCCAAAGCCGAGCACCCTAAACCCACCACACCGGAGAGCAAGGGTGCTCTGACGCCCAAAGCCGAGCACCCTAAACCCACCACACCGGAGAGCAAGGGTGCTCTGACGCCCAAAGCCGAGCACCCTAAACCCACCACCCCGGAGAGCAAGGGTGCTCTGACGCCCAAAGCCGAGCACCCTAAACCCACCACCCCGGAGAGCAAGGGTGCTCTGACGCCCAAAGCCGAGCACCCTAAACCCACCACACCCGAGCCAATCACCAACGGTACACCCGAGCCGGGCGAGGATTCCAAACCCAGCCCGAATCACGCTGATATTATCGGAGCTCCAAAAGCAGCTCCCCCTAAAACCCCCGAGGCGGAGCAGAAATCCGGTGGCGCCGCACTGGAAGCGAGCAAGGACGACACCGCGGCTGAGGACTCAAACGCCAGCACTTGAGATCTGCCGCTGCAAAAGTCGTTGCAGATTTCCTCCGTCTACCAACCGCTGTAGACGAACACCCCTCACCAAATAATGAAGAAACCACTGGGGCGAAAGACTTAGATTTAACATGTCTAATGCCTGAATACAGTAATAGTTTGATAACAGTGTCGCACTCACCAACTAACATTGAGACTCCCTAATTTGAAGTAAAAAATAAATCGAATCAAAAGCGGCTTGTTGATGAGAAATTATGCAAATGAATTTCTTTTGAAACTTCACAAATAACCCATCACATAAGGTCTTATCTAACATTATGAGGCAGCCGGAAAGGTTGACAACATTTCACTGAAATACACAGATTACTTATTTGACCTTTAGCTAGTAATTGACTTCCGTTTCTCTGTCAGCATGTGGGTAGAACAGACAAAACGCATGCAAATACAAATTGGACATCATCAAAACGGAAACGAAAGCCCTTCCACGCACTGTACATAGCTGAAGTATGGGTGTTATGCGCTTGTGCTGGTGCTCTGGCTTCAGTGATATCTGCAATACATTATCACATATTAAAAAAAAAAGATTTGTGTGACTTTACCCACACAGGAACACGTACTAATAATATTAACATTGCTATTTATGGTTGAGATTCACGCCCCCAGTGGATGTCTCAGATGATTCAATGTGTTTAGCAAAGGGATCCCTCAAGCTTGGATCCACCACTCTACTGCCTTTGATCTCAACTTCCTCTTGGCTCTATATAAAATCACATTATTTCCTCCGTTTAATAGCAAGCTGATGCCAACAGCTTAATGGAACCACAGTGATCCTGCTGCACATCTGCGTGCATGAAAATGCAAGCTGTGTTATTCCTTCTTCTTCCCTTGTCCTTAGTGTGTCCTTCCTTCAACGATCCTCCCCCTTCTCTTCTACCTCCTTCCTCTCCTTTCCTTTGCTGGGATTAATTCTTAACCTCTTAAGGACACGAGCTTCGACTGAGATTAGGTGTTTACAACAATCTTTGTTACAAATACATTTTAAAAATGCCAAATGTCTGAATTATAAATAAGCGATATGTTCAAATATGATAATTGAATATAATATTTGAACTTTCAAACATCCAAAATAATAGATCAAATGAAGGGGCTTCGATGGTAAATGGACAAACATTTATCAGATAGTGGGATGTATTACACAATATAAAAAACTGAATAGGCAGAATTTCTAGCTTGGAGTGCTGAAACAACACGCAATACACACACACACACAGACTCACACACTCCAGCCTTGTAAATATTGCATGTGTACGCCGGTTTAACCCCTGTAAGGCTGATTGTTTCCAGTGTATAGAATGGTTATTGTATTATACTTGATACTCTAAATTCTTCACCATCCTTAAATCCTGAATATAAAATATATACACATAGAGTACTATATCCACTAATATTCACTTACGTCTAATTTAACTAATTTAAGAACCAAATATTGTACAAATCCATGAAGACTTTATTAGATCTTTTCACATCAATATTTTGCATTTACAGTCATTCCAACTTGACGATACTCACAGCATACAGCATCTCTCACAGTATTTACACATTGTATTCAAATGTTTAACCTATGCCACTTGAAGCACTGACTGCAGCATGCCCACAACCGGAAAAAACAGGCTTTTATTGTCCGTAAGTTGTGTCAACAGAAGAGGGATGTTTTAACGTCGCCGTCATGTGTGTTTGAGGTGCCTACGAAGCACAAATGTTTGAATGTGATTGACTTATGACACAGTGTTAAGGCATTTTTAATCTGTGCGTAGTCCGTTCGTACAGGACGACTCAACTGTACTGTACGTCATGTGTGCTCATCCGTCTGTTGTGAGGTAATCATGTGCCTGCTTACATCGTCTTGCAACGTGAAGAAAACCAGTGCTGTGTTTAAGTCATGAGTGTGAATGTTTAAAGCCACAACATATCGTAAAAGATATTGTAACCTTGAGATATTTGAGTGAATCTTGTCTTTGTTTAGTGCCTAAAAAGTATACTGGGTAGTTGCCTGTATTCTGTTGTTTGCAGACACTCCTTATAGCACCTTTTCCTAACAAGGAAGAGTATGAAAGAAAGAAGTTTGCACAGCTGACTGAACAAGGCCGTAGCACTCGATGAAATGCTAATGTGTGTGACAGGTTGTCTTGAAAGTTGATAATGATAACTTTGAGATTTTTCCAGATTACTCTGGGTAGCATCACGAGCGCTGGGTGTCTGCGGCACACCCAGGAGTACACGAGTAAATTCATCAAAGCAGTGGGGTGAATGACAAAGCTTTGTGTGAGTAACCCCCCCTCGGGGTTATGCCGTGCTAGGCAATTGACGAGGCAGTCTCAGAGGAGTTTCCATGCACCACCTCTGCTGTATGTGGTCAATGGTTGTAACAGCGCTCCAGAGTGAGCAGGGATGTGAGAGACGGGCAGACACTGTACGGTGCGCAGGACTAGCCTTTGGTTTACAAATTACCAGCATCTTTAAGAAGGCTCAGTTTAGTGAGATTGGAGTTATTACATCAAACAGGGGCCAGAGGGATTCCAGAGTCGTACCCACCTCTGATTGCCCACTATAAAATAAACCACTACTTTTAATACCACTGGCACTTCTTGCTCTTTGTGAGCAGTCTCTGCCCTCGGTTTACTTCTGCTGTTTTGGCATTGGTGTGGTGTGACGTCCCACATGTTCTCTCTGTACTCTCTTTTTGCACAACACTTCACACGGATGTTTTGTAAAATGTTTTCTTTATTTCATGTCTAAAGGAATACTAAGAATAAACAAGTGATCATGACATCTGCTGTTTTGTTGTCTTCGATTTCCTCTGCGCTAAAGACTTGTCTCGGAGCTGTCTGTTTGATCTCAGCGAGTTGTCTCTCTCAATGTCAGCCATCATTTATGTGACGCGTCAAATTGAACCCCCCCCCCCCCCCAGGCCACGCGCCTCGCTAATACTGACTTCCGTAGCATTGCCAGGACACATCATAGCTAAGCAGAGACTAGAGAGATATTTATAATCAGGCCAAAGATAACATCATAATGCTATTGTAGCCCGTAATGGACCCTGCAGCTTCAGGCCAGCAGCAGAGCACAGGCTGGGATTTGATCTACTATTTATAACAAATACATTTGCTCACATTTACTTCAGATTTTCATTGAAAACAGACACAAATAATGGTTATAAAAACCATTTAAAGTGGATTTTTTCTTATTCAGAAAGTTTAGGCATGTTTGTCATATCATTAGGGCTGCAACAAACAATGACTTTATTTTATCATCAAATCTGTGTTATATGTATGTGTTTTTGTCATAAAATGCTCAAAAAAATATTTTTGAATCCAAAATATGGCTTGTTTTGTCCATCATGACTATTCCAAACCCAAACCCTATGACAAAATAAAGCAAACGCATTTGTTTGAAAATGTTTCCTACCAACCATTGACTGATATTTAAAACACTAACAAATTATAGTTTTTCAGCTCTAAATGTAAGAATGATTTTATTCATATAAAATTTGCTACTTTTGTTGGAAATCCCTGCAGGCCCTCCAGGTCATAGTGAAGGGTTAAAGATTTTAAGCGATTCTGTGTTCTTCCCATCATCCGCATCACATGGATTATAGAAGGGGAACAAAGGAACCCCAACCGTCCCCATTGTAAAGGTATAGATGGGCGCCATGGTAACGGCATTATAGAAAGACACTTCCTCCTTTTCACAATCTAAGAACACACCGATGCGGACGAGTCGCAGCGATACGTTGACCTTGGTGGGCTTGGGGTCGGTGTAGGCTTGGACGAATCCGCCCATCAGGGCCAGAGTCCAGAGGCCGCTGGACTCGCCAGTAGCATCCATCTCGCCTCTCGGGACGTCTTCTCGTGCAACGCCCAACCTCCATGCTGTCTTTTGTCCCACGTCCACCTCCCAGTAGTGTCGGCCCGTCGTGAAGCTCTGATGGCCCAACGCGCAGTAGTAGTAGTGGAAGCGTTGTGGGTTGGCCTGGACGTGCTTTGTGTCCTTGTCCTCCTCAAAGCATACTGAGGTGCAAGACTGGGACACCGACAGATTAGGGTGGGCTGTGTCGGGGTCAATGGTCATTGGTGTAATATCTGTGGGCAAATGGAGATAAAGGAGGTGAAGTTTGCTCGTCGAGTCGCATGCGCTGTATAAAATGAAATGAGAACATACTTGGGTAAAGGCAGCTTTTCATGTGCTTCCATATCCTGTACTGTATTGGCCCCACAAACTGGCCGGAGCGCACCTCAGTGTCGACTTCTGCCGGAGGAACAAAGCGCACCTTAGACCTGCTCGGACCAGATGGGAAGAGGGGAGGACTGAATGATGAATGGTAGAATATAACCAGGAAGACAGACCACAGTGAGGATTATGGAGACGGATTGGTGAAGAGATATGAGAGGACATAAGCAGAAAAAACAGTTAAGCTAAGCAAACCTGCCTTTTTAGGAGATCTTGGATTTCCTGCAATGAGAGAAAAAATTAAATAAAGTAATATCCTGGTGTACAGCGATTTAAATCAACAACATCCCTTTTTGCTGAATAATGCAGCCTTTGTACTTTCACTTTTAATTGAGAAATTGATTTGGACTTTTAAAACTGTGAAGGTCAACAGTTCAGCCAATCAATGTCTATAATTGATCTAATGAGTGTGAACGAAGAGGAGAAGAATAGCTGAGAGGGCTGCGCATTGAGTCCCTTTGATGTAAACCTGCACTGTCACATTGTGTCCCAGCAGTGACGCGCTCAAAGGACACCAAACACGAGAAGCGATGATTTGTGTTGTTTTGACAAGTCACGGGTAAGGTAAGTACAGTCTTTTCCCTCGGCAAGGGGAATGCTTACAGTGACTCTGGATATCCCACATGAGGCTCTGCTGTTGTGCAAAGACGCTTCCGGGATGTTTTATGGAAGGAGTCCAAACTATTCTCCTCCTCCTTCTCCTCCTTCTCCTCCTCCTCCCCCTCCTGTTCACACTTTTGCTCACCCTGGGTCCAAATTTACATCAACCCCAGCGAAACGTTGTATAGTTACAGTGTGAACCAAACTTCAGTGATGTCAAACATGATCTATTTATGTTATTATGATAGGAAGTGCTTCCTTACTCTGATTAGTTTAGGACTGTTCTCCTCGGTCAGTTTGCTGTTTAGCACCGAGATTGCTCTCTCCAGGTCTCTCCCTTGCTCCGCCATCTTCTTCTTTCGTTCCTTCAGCTGCTTCAGTTGTTTCTGTCTCTCCCTCCTCAGTCGATCCATCTCCTTACACTCCTCCTCATCCAGGAAACTATGGAGGTTTTGAAACTCGGCACTGATTTCTCGTTCCAGTGAATCAAAACTATTCTGAAACACAGAGAAAAAAGATGAATGATTATCAATTCGGTGTATTTTTGAAAAATATACGGATGAATAATGCAGAAACAGTACCTCTACTTGTCGTGACTCTATGTATGTTCCTCTCTCTGCTTCTCTGCACTCATCTACCTCGTGCTTTATTCTTTTAATAGCATGGAAAAGCTTTTCCTGCAACACACACACACACACACACACATGCACGCACACACACACACACAAACATACACACACAAACACACACAATTATAACTTCTTTCTCCATAAAATATATAAACTTTCAAACAAATACAGTCCCATTATGAGTGTGTGTGTGTTTTGTTTTGGCTGTTAATAATGCAGCGGGTGAATCGCATAAAACAAGGAACTTACCTTGTGATCACTGAGAAGGCCTTCGTTGCAGTTGTTGTTGGTCTCTTTGATGTGGTTTTGGTACATTCCAAATTCTTAAAATTGAACCAAAAAGAAATCAAGACGTCTCTTCAGAAAATTGCAATAAAATCAATGAAAGGAGAAAGAGGGAGGGGTGAACTTGAGGACACAACAATGCAGCAAAGGACAGGGGGTAAAAAAAGCGAGATAGAGAAAGAGTGCGAGAGTACGAGAGAGGCAGGAGGGGGAACACACATGCCAGAAGAATGAGAACAACAGTAAGTGCACATATAAATAGAGCAACGAGGACGTACATCCAAGCAGCAACTTAGCAGTAGAAATTAGATTGACGAGAGCAGATCAGTGTCCACAGCCTGACTTGACAATATATGGATCCATTATGAGGGCAGAGAGAAAAGGGGTGGAAGGGGGGCAGATTCATTTAGGTGCCAGGAGGACGTGCCGGTCGGCTGTTTGGCTGGCTGCACAACGATTTATGGCAGCAGAGAAGAGTCTATTTCTGTCTGCCAGTGTCTTCGGAATCAAAGACAAATCTGTCGGTGGAAAGAGGCAGATATTGTGTTTCATATCTGCAGTTGTTTCGTCTGGAATGAAGACAATACAGGTTTATTTTTGCAAGGTGGCTCTCTCATGTCTAGGGATGTGAGAGGATTCAGTGCTTGCTTTGCTGTCCTTCCCCAGCTGGGTTTCACATTGTCTGAGTGGGGGAGGGGGGAGGAGGGGCTGTTTCTCAACATACTGTCAGCATTTTTGCTCTCTTCCCTTCTGCAGAAGTACTCTGTGCTAGCCGCCGCACTCCCCCCCGCCCTCCCCCTTCACCCGCTCAACACACAGGGGGTCTGGCTCTGTATGTGCACTGAGGAATGTTCCTCATCTATAATTCATAGTGCTGAGTTGAGGCACGTCACAGGGCTGAGCTGCAATGCCATTGCAGTATTCGGCAGGTGGAGGGGACACTGAGAGGAGGATTCAATACATTAGAAAGGCTCACTGCAAGTCATGGGAGAATGCGCAGCGGTTCCTGAGGATCAAAGCGACTGTAAATCAATGTTGCAGATTTAAAATGAACTGCCTTTTAGTTTTCAGGAATGAAAATGGTAATTTTTTTGACATTCGGGAATGTCAGTGTTACTGACAGATAAATGCACAAACACAAAACTACAAACGGTATCGTCACGTGTCTCTATATTTGTATAAAATCTTAGCAAAAATAAAATGATCCTCAAAAAGCATTTCAATTTTTGCTTTTGTCTTTTTATTTTATTATTATCCGTATATTTAAGAAAATAAAAAATCTATTCGAAAATAAAACCCAGCCCACATCTATATAAGGGTGGTAAGACGCCACTAGATGGAAGCAGTTACTGATGAATCATAGCAAACCTAATAGTACACGAAGAACAACACTTCACTCATCATCATTAGTCATTAATGGTGTGCTGGGAACAAGGCACGAAGCAAAACAGCAAGGTTGGCAATTGTCAAAATGATTTGCAGTATAATTGGAGGTTATTAATGTAACATTAAGCTCTGCCGCAAGTAACAATAGACCCCCCTGAAACACCCACACTCACTATTTATTTTAGTTTTTATGATTGTACTTTGTACATCTGTTCGGTTTTCCGTGTTAAGTCTTTATTCCTTTTTGGGGGTATTTATATAAAGTGTTACAAGGTGGAAAGAGAAAGACAGTGTATTCAACAAGATTGCAAGAAAGCTGTAATTTCGGTCTCCAAATAAAGAAATTGAATGAATTATGAATGATGATCCAACAGGGGAATTAATTAGATCAGACAAATAGGATTAGTACGTCATTAACTAGGTGCGCCACGTGAAGAACGCAGGGTGGCGCTAGTGCGCCTGATAGGTTGGCTTGCTTTAAAGCACAGAAGAAGAAGAAAGCAAAGAAGACGACGAAGAAGAAGACGCTACCGAAAGTAAACAAGAGCACGTCGAACAGAGAGACTCAGTCAAGAGGTACCGCTCGGGCTTCACAGATCAAATATCCTTGCAATGCACAAAAAATGATGTTTTTCAGACGACATGCATATTTTAAATGAATCTAGATTGATGTTTTGAGGTGGGCTGTGAGACCAAAAGCTCTGTATGTTTATGGAACTAACGCGAAACGCGACAGCTGTACTTTAGCTTAGCATAGCTTCGTATGTATTGTATTGACTCACAGTGTTACTGAACAAACTCTGTATTAACGTTACTTCAACTTTAACAGCTCCGATGTAAGGTATATTTTAGTGATCAATAATATGTATTTTATTTCAGAAATGAACGGCCAGGTGGACGCTGAAGTTGACTACAAGCGGAAATACAAAAATCTCAAACGAAAATTAAAATTTCTTGTCTATGTGAGTAACGTTACATCGCTTTTGAGTTTGAACGGTCAGTCTTGAGCATCGTGTTTTTAGTAGTTAACTAATATACACATCCCTATTAAACTGCACCGGTTTCGTGTTTGGGTTCATCTCCTTAGGAGCAGGAATGTTTTCAGGAGGAGCTGAGGAGAGCGCAGAGAAAACTCCTCAAAGTTTCCAGGGACAAAAGGTGAGTTCACATAAGAACGTGTGCATGTGAAACACAACGTGCGTTCACTACACACACCGTGTCATTCACTTGTTTTCCAGCTTCCTTCTGGACAGACTGCTGCAGTATGAGAGGGTAGATGAAGACTCCTCAGGTAGGTAATGATGCACCTCATCCCCAAGGCTTTTTTAAGATATTGATTCTTTATGGCTGACGCAATCTGACATTTCTGTCTTAAGAGTTGAAACCAATCGACTACACTGTTGGTTCAGGTTATTCTTGTGTTGTGTTGTAGATTCGGAAGCAACTGTTTCTTCAGACAATAGTGAAGGAGACGGCCCAAGGGAGAGGGAACGAGAACGAGAAGGAGCAAAAAAGTAAATTGCTCATTTCAACATGCAATTAAGAAATCCGACCCATTCGTTTTTAAATAACGGCATGACATTTGTTGATTTCAAGAATTTGTGCGTTAATTTTTTTGTCTGTCTTTTCAAAATCACAGATATTTTCATAGCCAGACTAAAACTGACATTTCTAGATGTATCTGCTATATGAAACATTTAAAAAAACCTTTGGATTAAAACAATTGATTAGTTCATGTAGAAGTGTAAAACATAAAAAATTAAATAATCATTCTTAGCTAGATTTGTAACCAAAGTGGAGAAAAATCTCCTGAGCATTTATGGCCACGCTGTATTTTTGCTAATTCCTCTGGCATTCTTTTTAAGGCGAAGAAGCAGTCCAGGCGCTTGTCATCCGTCATCCTCGTCCCCTCATCTCTCCCTGCTTTCGCGTCATGGTGTAAATCCCCTGCAGTCATCAGGCTCCGGACCCTACCTCAACACTGTGAGTTTCCATATCTCAGAAACCAAGAGATTACTGCCTCTGTCATCTCATCAGCAAACACAGTCCCTGTTTGGGTTTGGATTCTTTATATAATTTTGATTTTTTTGTCATCTTATCCATGAGTCTGTTTTATCTCGTCATTTGTTTTTGTTTACTTATAATAGCTTCACTGTCCTTTCATTTTCTGTGTTTTTGTGTGTGTGTGTGTCTTATTGTCTTGTAAATGGCTTATGCCTGTTTGCATGTGTGTTTGTGTGGTCATTTGGAAATTTGGTGCCTGCATGTGTGTTGGGAAGATGCCCTTCCCACCGGAGTATTTGGCTCCCCCAGCTGAACAAATGAAGAAAGCGAGAAAAACAAAGACGCCTAAAAACAAGAGAGACACAACGGGGAAGGTGAGAGAGAAAAGGGAAATATAAGCAATGTAAATAAATGATAATAGTCCAGTTATGCTGCTTACTTTTCACATCCTTCATATGAATTTGCCTTTTTATGTTCAATGATAACGTTTCCATTAGGTTATATTTAGGTTACAGGAGGATTACATAAAAAAAGAGGAAGTAATATGTGTCTCTATTACTTGTTCATTTTACTTTGTTGCACAATATTGCCTACAGGTTTTCATATATACATTGCACTCAACTTTATTCACTATTACCAGTAATGATGACATTTCGAGACACTGACATTCAGTCCCCTGAGGCATTTAAGTTTGACACTATGCTGAAGTGACACTCTGGTTTAGGGTTTAATGTACACGGTGCATTCTATCTGTGATGCGGCCTTCCATCCACACTTCTTCCTTCATCACCTCTCCAGTCAATTTGTCATTCTTAACACGTTTGCTGTATTTCAAATTCTTGTCAGGTTGTTGCCCCAATGGCAGCTAATTACCCATCAGCACCTGCGGTCCCTCCGGCAGCCAACAGCCCCTTCAGCTGGGTTCCCAGACAGATGCTGAGTGGAGATGCAGCTGAGGAGGAGGGAGAGAGCGATGGAGACAGCGACCGGGGCGATGAAGATAGAGGGGAGGGAGACGAGGCTGAACTGGTCATTGACCTCCCTAATGAGTGAGAGCTGCTGTGTATTTTGGATGTATTTAAAAGCAGTGGATGGAAGGTTTGTACATCTGTGTGTTTGAGAGCAAAAGACGAATGTGACCGAATGTATTTTTTGCATCGAGTAGCCATTGCTCCCCCTGTGGACTTTTGCTTTATTGCAATATCACTGTTAAAAATATCTCCCAGATGATTGCGGTTTTCCAAACATATGTTAAGAATTGAGTTTGTCCGCTTTAAGAAAAATCCACTGGAAGAATAGAATATGCCTTTTAAACAGTTTCAAGCCTGTTTGTTTTGCATTGTCCAAACACCATCTCAGACTTGCAATTGCGTCAAACAGCATTCCATTATTATGATTATGATTTTTCAAGTAGTCATTTCAACATGCACTGTTATTTTAACAACTTGTCAAAGATGCATCCTATTCATTATTGTTGTTGTTTTGCATCAAATTGTGTGTCAGAGGAAAAACAGGTGATGATGTTATAATTTCAGATCACTAAAAGTATTTGTTTAAAGATAAATGGTGTCACGTCTAATTCACAGATTGTGCTGGAAACATGGTACAGGAGCTATTGTGTTTTGTTTGCTGCATGCCGGTTTAAAATAACAAGCTCATTGCACCATTTTAAATGCAGTGTTGTGTGAAACTTGATGCCCCACCCAAAGCATCACACCCTAAGAGTCATTCCAGAGCCACAGTCAGTCACTGAGGTATGCTAAAGTGTGTGTGAAAAAGCTATGTACGCCGACAACGTTAACTCAACTATAGCTATGCATATGGAAAGCTCATGAAAACGTTGATTGTTGCACATTCTCTTGCCGATGGGTCAAATATGCCATAATTAAGCAACATGAAGGCAGCCTGACTGGACTCCCGCTTCTCAGAGAAGTCAGAAAGAAAGCATGATATGTGTTTGTCTAAAGGACAATCGGCGCAAACATTGCGTGGTTCTAATATCAAGGAAAGTGGGCATGAACACAGCGAGGCACTGTCTGGCAAGTTAAACAAAGAATGGCTGTACTCCGTGTGAAACAATGACCCGTGGTTTTGACACTGTCAGGATTAAGCTTTAATGAGGATTTCATGAACTGACTGACACTGTTAAATTTAGTGGATGGGCGCCCACATTTCCCCTGGGGGTTCAAGTGTGAACCCCTGCTTGATATGGAAGTATTTTAAAGCGACTGTTTTAACATGATATAGAATCAACTCCTTGAGTCATGTGTTTTTCCAATAATAATGGATAACAGCAGTTTGTCATTCAAGGGACTTGTAAAACAACAATTGTTTGGGAATGCAGACTTGCAGGGTGTGTGCTTGGCTTGTGTACCTAACAGCAATGGGAGTTCAAGGTGTAACCACAGACAGTCGCAAGAGGGAGGGCTGAAGTGGAGGTACAGCCAGAGGGTGGAACTGTCAGAGGGGGGGAAAGGCGAATGGAAGGAGTAAGCAAGATTGAGCCTGCAGCACAGATTCACTGGGAGTACAGCTGAATTCAACAGAAGGCAGACATTTTTTTAACACGACCTGCAGGAGAGGACAAGGAGCAGGTAAGAAGAAGGAACAAGCCATCAGCAGCCAACCTTGACCATCTTATCTTTTCCATCTATATACGGAAATCACTGGATTATTTACAAGCCTCTCCGGGCTGTCTGTGCGAGAGAAGGATTGTGCTGCGCTCACCGCCGACATGCTGCGTCCTGCTGGCGTCAGTTCAGCTGTGTGGCTGCTGGCCGTGCTGGGCCCGGGCCTGTCTCTCCCAGCTGAGGACAGCAGCCTCTGCACCCACTGCTTCTACAGACAGACGCCACCTCGGGGAGCCTCTGCAGGACTGCTGTGCCACGGCCTGCCCGGGGGACGGATGTTCGCCACCATGCTCAAAGCGACCTGTGGCACCGCCGTCTTCTCTGCCTTCCATCTCAGCCACGGATGGACAGAGAGGGAGGGGGAAGGGCTGGTGGTAAGGACGCATCCCTCCTAATGTTTCAAGTAGCGCTCTCTGTTTTTGCGTGATGGGTTTTGAAAAAGTAGTACAGTACAAAATCACAGATTCCGTTCTGAGGTACTTGGCTTGAGTATTTCCATAATCTGTTACTTTGTGCTTCTACTCAATGACATTCTAGAGAGAAGATTTGTAGTTTTCAATCCACAACAGTAGCTACTTCTAAAATAAAGATTTACATAAATGATGTGATATACTAATAAGCTAAAATTATTTTTATTTAATGGTACTATTGACTCCCAATATACTTACGTGTTTGACATTTTACAAAATGCAATGACTAAAAAAGTAAAGAAAATAAATACAAACTCTGACAACCCCTTTTTTAGTGTAACTAACTACAGAACAGGTACTACTTGTTCTACTTTGATCCTTCTACCTTGTGGTTCTGAATCCATGACATTCACTTGTAAATGTTTTATATATGGTTGTGTATAATGTAAGACTCTTACTCGTTACATCAGATCCATGTGTTAAAGAAAATGGAATATACCAAAGAAAACGGGAGAAAATTTGTATTCACATCCTTGATATGGATTTGCCTGTTTTATTCATTGGTAACTTTGGGCATCAGGTCATATTTGGGTTAAACTATTACATGTAAAAAGAGGAAGTAATATTTGTCTATTACTATTTGTCATTTAACTTTGTTGCACAATATTGTGTACATTTATTCGTTGCAAATTGTATGTATGTTCATTTCTCAACTCTTTTAACTAAAATGTAATTTATTAGGGAAGTAACTAGTAACTAGTAACTGTTTTTTTAATTGACAGACAGATAAAGAAGAAAAAAACATCAAATCTGCAGTACCGGCCCTTCTCAGAGGAGGCGGGGAGCCATCTCATCCTGCCTCGCCAGCAGACTCCCCGCTTCATCACTGGGACTTGACCGTCACAACACTGGTCAAGTCAAGCATCTCTCCCCAGTGCAGCACTTTAGGGGGTGATCTCTACATCCTCACCGGGGTCGGAGGTCTCGGGGATGGACACAAGGAGTGTCAGACGACGCCGCTGTGGTCTGCAGTGTGCTGCGCTCTCCCGCAGGGGAAGAGCGGCTTCAGTGTGGGGTTAATCAGAGAGACAGGGGAAGGGGAGAGGCAATTGAGCGTGAAGGAGCTGGAGGAGATTCTCGGAGTGGCAGAGCTTTTCTCAGAGGGCTGCGGAGGAGCAGATGGGGCGACTGTCGGCATCGGAGTGGGTCTCCACAGCGAGGGGCTGCCGGGTAACATAGAAACGTTGGGTGCAGATCTCACTGGTGAAAACACAGGCGCCGTGGATGGAGATTCCCAAACTGCTGGTCGAGTCACTGAAGGAGAGGAGGTTGAGTCAGAAGCCGCTGAAAGAATTGATCTGCGCGCTGCGACCCGTTCAAGAGACGTGACATTGGCGTCTCCCGAATCCTCAGCTGACAATGAACCTGCGGATGAACAAGAGACGGATGCAAATTCCATGTTGGATGTTCTGATGTCCATCCTCTCCACCACCTTGTCCATCCTCTCCACCACCTTGTCCATCCTCAAAGCTCCGCTGCAGCCGGTGTTCTCCACTGTCATTAAATTACCTGGACAGGTAAAACAAGTTACTGAACACTTCAGACAGTTTGTTTCCGCTTACTCAAAATAAAGGGGTACTCTAGCAGGTACCACACTACCATACAGCTCCCATGGGACGGGCTGACATTGATGCAGCTTGCAATTTCCATAATGTTGCTGACCACACCACAGATCTTAACACTACAGCTACAAATATGCGAGGTCAAGCCTGAGGAAGACATTATGCTGTCCTCAGTGTTTTGAGTTGAATCCCTCGTCACAAGTCTAGTAAACTATGAGTAGAAACGGTTAATTTTGAACAATTGCATATACATTATTTTCTAACAGCAAATACTTGAATACAGAAAAAGTTCATTTGGTCATTTTGTTATTAATACATTTTTTTTTCTCTTTTAACCCCTAAAGTAACATGTTTGTCTTTCAACTCAGGTGATATACGTTCTGCAGGAAGACCTCGGGGTTCTGGCTGCACTTCCTGGTGAAACCTTCTCCGTACTCCACCTCTTGACTTCTGACCTCCTGTATTGGACCGGCTCTGCTGGAGAAACGCTGCTGGACATAGGGGGCGACTGCTGCTCCAGCATCTACCACTGCGTCTCCTCCATGCTGGAGGCCCTGCTGAACAGCTGCCACACTGGGCTCACTGGCATAGGGGCCCTTGCTGGAGACTCAGTGGGGATATTTTGCGGGGCGTTGGACAATATTTGGTGGGTGACCGAGTTCTTCGGAGGCCGGCTGTGGGAGCAGTGCGAGGGTTACGTAGGAACAGTGGTGTCAGAGATGGGGGGTCAGGCAAAAGCTGTCGGTGGAGGGTTCGGGAGGCTGGCGTGGCGAAGTGGAAATGGGGTGGGTAATGTGTTTACGATGGCAGGGGGTTTAGTACTGGGCATCGTGGATACAGTCTTTGGTGCAGGGCACATGTCTTTTGAGTAGGAGTCAGAATGAAATTCAATTTTGGTTTGTGAATTTTTATGTAAGAGGGTGAAACAGATGGGGGTATTTCAGTTTGATGTCATTTGAACATCACCTCGATAAGGATAGATGTGTTTGCACCACACTTTGTGAATCACAAATGTCTTACTCTGTAAGTCTTACACTCCACTTGGGCTGCCTCTATATATAATCTGCTGCTGGGATTAGAGACCCAACTGTGATTAAAAGCAACTGTTCACAAGGCTTTTGGATGTAATGAATCAAAACAATTATTGTATGACAACTGTTTGCTTACATGTACATTTGAATTAAAATGGATGCTGGCCTACTGTTTTTGTCCTCGTTCTGTCCTCTTCTTTACAACACTCATGTTAACACACGTTAATACAATAACTCTCAAGGTTATGGGGGATGTAGTTTAAATGGGCTGGAGCTAGATGAGCCATGATATTGTCTTATGCTTATTTAATGACTGGCTATTAGTCATAATGAATATGGTATTCTAGTACAACACAGCAACTACTCCAAATTAATTATTTAACTGAAAACATTTGATGAAGATACTTAGGTTTAAGTGCTCTTATTTGACTGGTTTGTTAACGTTGTGATTGTAAAGCTCTAACTTTATTCTTGAATTCTGAATAATGCATTGAATGGACTTCCGGTTTGTGGCGGAAGTATCGGATCAAACCCGGAAAACGGTGCATGTTGCGTCAGACAACAGAGAGTCCGCGAGGATTCATGTGCAAGCTGACGTCCTCCTTCTGTTTCATTTGAAAAGGTATGGATTCAAACACAAATGACCAGTGACACGCGACAGGTGCAATAAACGCGAACTTAAAAAACAACAATTCAAGTGTATCGCTACGGATATAAACACAGGTAAAGCTCATAGAGACGCGGTTATAGAGAATGGAGATTTAGTTTTGTCTGATTAGCCGAAGCTAACTAGCCCGTGTGGCTCAACTTTAGGTCCGCTTGTGACAGGTGGCAGAGGCGAGGTTTATGCAGAAAGTGAAACCCACCAGCTAACACACCTGTCGTCTCACACTTTTACACGATGATGTAGGAAAAAAAGATTACATATGAAAATAAATATGTTTAAACCGGTTTGTTTGACGCTGGAAGGATCGTCACCCTATTTTACCCAGCAGGCATGAGCCGAACACAGCCCAACCCAAAGAATGTCTGTGATAATAACACAACATAACATACTACCTACTGAAAGCAAACATGTACAAGGCACGAATAATCAAAAGCAGCTGTCAACGTACTCTTTGTCTTGTGTCTCTACCAGAGATGGCAGCTCTCTTCGTGTCCCCTCACCCTGATGACTTCAGGAGCCTTCTGGCTCTCGTGGCTGCAGAGTTTAGCTCCTCCCGCCCGCGGACTCTCACAGAGGAGCCTCCTGCGTCCCTGGATGCCCGCTCCAGACCCATCCTGGTGCTGGACGCCCGGGAGGGGGGCGTGGTTCTGAGCGGGGCCAGCGCCGTGTCCTGGTACCTGGCCAATCAGGGGAAGAGAGCTGGTGTCGACCCAAAGCAGCAGAGCCAGGTGTGGCAGTGGCTCAGCTTTGCAGACAATGAACTCACCCCGGTGTCCTGTGCTGTGGTCTTCCCACTCATGGGGATGACGGGAGTGGAGAAGAAGGTAAGGTGATTTCTAAAGGTCCGTCCTGTCCTTATTTCTCGTATATCATGTGAGGATTTGTATTAAAAGGACACGTGCGTTCTCAGCTCCAGCAGAGTTCCCGCGCTGAGTTGATCCGCCTTCTGAAGGTTCTCGACAAAGCACTGGAACCGAGAACCTTCCTGGTGGGGGAGAGCATCACCCTGGCCGATATGGCTGTAGCGACCGCGGTTCTTCTCCCTTTTAAATACGTAAGTATGCGGTGCAGGCCTCATGTGTGTCAGCATTTTGTCTATGCTAAAAAAGTTAGTTCTGGGAAATCTCAGATCAGTCAATGATTCAATATTCTTTGTTTTAGGTGTTGGAGCCCTCAGACAGGAAAGTCTTGACCAATGTTACGCGGTGGTTTACAACGTGCACAAATCAGCCACAGTTCCTGAAGGTGTTGGGGAAGACCACTCTTTGTGAGAAGATGGTGCCAGTTACACTAAATACGAACCCTCCTCCGAATGCTAAAGCTGCTAATGCCGGTCCTGCTGGTGATCCTGCTGATGCCACAGCTAATGGTCAGGGAGTCTTGTGCCACAGTTCATGAATACTTCCTTTTTTGTGGAAACATCTTTCTCATTTTGCTCCACGTTTCGTCCTCCAGGCCCACCAAAGACAGAAGCTCAGCTGAAGAAGGAAGCTAAGAAGAAAGAAAAGTTGGAAAAGTTCCAGCAGAAGAAGGATACGGAGGCAAAGAAAAAGACTCAGCCATCAACAGAGGTACTGCTGAACCTCTACAAAAACAACGTCTTGTAGACACATGTGCAGCTTTTAGAACCTATAAATGGTCTATATCAACAACGTAACTTGATGTGTTGTGCTCTGATTTTTTTTCTCTTCTAGAAAAAGCCTAAACCGGAGAAGAAGGAGTTGGGAGTGATCACATACAGTGTTCCCACTGCTGCTGGGGAGAAAAAAGGTGGTTGGTCAATGTGTGTGGGAGGGTTTTCTCTTGTCACAAGAGGTGTACTCAAAGCAGTTGGCGTTCGATGGGGAGCTAACCGCAGCTACGGGGAAGTTTAGGTGTGACAGAGTTCGAAACAACAATTTCTTTATTGAAAAAAGGTTGATTGACAAAGATTGCAAGACTTTGACAGATGGTTCATCCAAATTGTTTGCCGTTCTTTAATGACACACAATAGATCTGTGTAAAAAAAAACATCAACGGGCATCACAATTGGTGGGAGAGATGTGTTTTATACATAATATGTAAAGTTTTGTTGTGTTTTATTGCGATTATCTCCAGATCCATTTGTCAACCGCCTCTCTCTCTCTTTCCCTTCTGGTGTAAGATGTCATCAGCCCGCTTCCTGACTCTTACAGTCCTCAGTACGTGGAGGCTGCCTGGTATCCATGGTGGGAGAAGAAGGGATTCTTCAAGCCGGAGTACGGGGTAAGGAAGTCCTCACGCCTTGTGGTATATTCATCCCACAGAAAACGGTCATATTTTTCATTTATCAGTGGTCTGCAATAAAATGTCTTGTGTTCTGCAGAGGAAGAGTATTAGTGACCCGAATCCCCGTGGCGTCTTCATGATGTGCATCCCTCCCCCCAATGTGACAGGATCACTCCACTTGGGTCACGCACTCACCAACGCCATTCAGGACTCTCTGACTCGATGGTATCTACAAGTGGACTGATTCCTTATATTCAAAACCATATTCTTAGTGAGACTGCGTTTTTCATTTCTGTTTCTATTCGATCTTGTTGTCATCTAAAGCTTTGTTTTTAACTGAGGTGCTTCCCTCTCTCTGTCCAGGCACAGGATGCGAGGTGAAACCACCTTGTGGAACCCGGGCTGTGATCACGCTGGTATCGCCACACAGGTGGTGGTAGAAAAAAAGCTGATGAGAGAGAGGGGCATGAGCCGCCATGATCTGGGGAGGGAAAACTTCATCAAGGAAGTCTGGAATTGGAAAAACGAGTGAGTGAAGGAACACGGAGAAAGGAGGGGTTTGAATTTGGCTGGAAATTAGAATAAAGAACCCTGAAATAACTTTTGTCCCTCTGCCTTGTAGGAAGGGAGACCGCATCTACCACCAGCTGAAGAAGCTGGGCTCCTCTCTGGACTGGGACAGAGCCTGCTTCACTATGGACCCGGTGAGTTTTCTGAAATCCCTGAAGTAGTGTAGATAAAATCCTAAATCCTACTTATCATGTCCTGACTTGTTTCTCATTCCAGAAACTGTCCTATGCAGTTCAGGAGGCCTTTATCCGCATGCATGACGAGGGAGTGATTTACAGGAGCAAGCGTCTGGTCAACTGGTCCTGCACGCTAAACTCCGCCATCTCTGACATAGAGGCAAGTTGTTTTAGAGTTATTAAGATCATTCATAATGGCAGGGGAAACACTGAAGATCAAGGTGACTTGTTGCTATTTAGTTTTATTTTAATTTCTAGGTTTTTGTTCAAAAAGTTCCCAGCCCTACTCTTATGGGGCTGTGATGGTCACGGAACAAGGCCCTGCTGTGCTCACTATGTCACATCGTTGGTTGGTTTGCAGGTGGATAAGAAGGAGCTCACAGGCAGGACTCTGTTGCCTGTCCCTGGGTACAAAGAGAAAGTGGAGTTTGGTGTGCTGGTGTCTTTTGCCTACAAGGTGGATGGATCAGGTATTTGCAGGATATTTAAGACAAACACACATTGTGCACTTCAGTAATACCTTTTTATATACACTATTCTTTCTGTTGCTCAGACGAGGAAGTGATTGTGGCAACAACTCGTATTGAGACGATGTTGGGAGACACTGCTGTGGCTGTCCACCCTGATGACTCCAGGTATCAGCACCTGAAGGGGAAAATGGTGCTGCATCCCTTCTGTGACCGCAAGATGCCGATTGTCTTCGATGACTTTGTGGACGTGAGCTTTGGAACAGGTAGGCATGGTTACAGGAAGAGATGATCTGCCTTTGTGTCTGCTCTGTCCTGAGAATAAGTAATGATACCATGTCGTTAAGGCAGGCCTCCTTCCTAATTATGGCTGTTTTCTTTTTTCCTGTCTCTCGTTCCCCTGTCCCTCTGCACCCTTTTCGGTTCAGGTGCTGTCAAAATCACCCCAGCTCATGACCATAATGACTACGAGGTTGGAGAGAGACACAATCTGGCCTTCATCAACATTTTGGATGAAAATGGCCTGCTCATTAACGTGCCCCCTCCTTTCCTGGTATAGTGTCTCATTATCGTCCTTGCCCCTGCAGTTTGTGCATTTCCGCCATGACACTTAAAGTCAAAGTTCTTAGTTTTCTGTTTTTCTGTTGCAAATTCTAATTCCCCCCCCCAGGGCATGAAGCGTTTTGAGGCCAGGAAGACTGTGCTGCAGGCTCTCAAGGACAGAGGGCATTTTAAAGAGATCAAAGACAACCCTATGGTTGTCCCAGTCTGCAGGTAAAGGAAGGCTCATGTGTGCATGAATAGAACAAAAGTTACTCATGTTTTAGTTATTTTCATCTTGGTCAGGATCATTCCTTAAAGCAACGTTATGAATCTCCTCGATCAGTCGTTCAAAGGACATTGTGGAGCCGCTGCTGAAGCCGCAGTGGTATGTGAACTGCACGGATATGGGCAAGCAGGCCGCAGACGCTGTGAGAGAGGGACGGCTCAAAATCATCCCTGATCACCACCTCAAGACGTGGTTCAACTGGATGGACAACATCAGGTAGTTATCACCCTTTTGTTTGTTTCTTCTTTTATCATACATTATACTTGCAAATATATCCCAGCAAGAATACGTGGTTATCACAGTAATCACTGATCCTTTGATAAAAACAAATTAAGTAATTCAACTTCATCAAAATAGTTGCACAGACTTAGTTAAAATAATAATTTGCTTAATTCATGAACCAAATATTTTTGCAGATATAGAGAGATGATTTTTGAGTTTGAGATTTCATTCATTCTCCTCTCAGGGACTGGTGCATCTCTCGGCAGCTTTGGTGGGGTCACCGCATTCCTGCATACTTCATCACTGTCAGCGATGCCTCCGTGAAACCCGGAGAAGTAAGATGATCTCTGTCACTCTTGTCAAGGGCTGGAGGCTTGTGGATAACAGATAAATATGTTGTTTTTCCACTATTTCTCCCACAGGACACGGATGGTCATTACTGGGTGAGTGGGAAGTCTGAGGAGGAGGCCAGGGAGAAAGCAGCAAAACGCTTCAATGTGTCTGCTGACAAAGTAACCCTCAGACAAGGTAAGATTTAAAAAATGTTATTGAAGCATTCTCATTTCCATAACTAATGTAAAGGTTTTGTAATGAGTTATAGTTTTGCTGCTACACAGATTGACCAAATGTGAATAATTCTACTCCATATTCATACAGGTTAGATACGTTTTTGTCCCTGTTTTTCAGATGAGGATGTTCTGGACACTTGGTTCTCGTCTGGCATTTTCCCCTTCTCTATCTTCGGGTGGCCTAATGAGGTAAAAGACGGGTCAACCACCTTCCTCTCTGACACAAATGGCAATGTTTCTGCTGCACATAGCAAGGATATCTATTATGCAGTAGAAAAACACGTCAAATATATAATCATGGAACACAAATGCAAATGGGAAATGCTGCCACCCAAATTGTGACTATTTCTTCCTGAATCATTTGGCTGTGTTTCCATCATTAATGTTGCTATTTGACGTCTTCCTTTAGACCCAGGACCTGAATGTGTTCTACCCTGGCACCTTGCTGGAGACGGGTCATGACATCCTGTTCTTCTGGGTTGCTCGTATGGTGATGATGGGCCTCAAACTGACCGGCAAATTGCCCTTCAAAGAGGTGTGACCAATCAAAACAGCCATAACCGTAACACAACACAACAGGGCGGGATACTGCTCATATTAGGTGGACTAATTAATGATGACTACTTCTTTCAGGTCTATCTGCATGCAGTGGTGAGGGACGCCCATGGAAGGAAAATGAGCAAATCTCTGGGCAACGTCATTGACCCTCTGGATGTGATTACAGGGATCTCCCTCGAGGTAGAGCCTAATCCCGCTTTGATGCGTGTTCAAATTCACACATGCATTTAGTCTTCCCTCTCCCCCATTTGGGTTGTCTCTTACATGGTCACCACACACACACACACACTGCTCCCTTGAGGCTCATATTCTTTTAAGATTTATTAAGCCCCCTTTTCGGCTTCCAAAAGCTTTTATTGAGGCCATCAATTTCTTCCCCAGCTGGGCAGAGAACTGCAGTCAGAGGAAGCAGAGCTGTCCTATAGAGGGCACTGAAGGACTAGTAGTAAACTATACACCTAATAATAAAACTCCTTTTTAAAGCTTTTTCCCTTTTTTTTTTTTTTTTTAAACCAACAAGCGGTTTTATTTTTTTCATGTTAATTTGACTTGACAGCCCTCCTTATTCTTGTCTCCACAACCTCTAGGGTCTTCATGCCCTGTTGGTCGACAGTAACTTGGATCCTCTGGAGGTGGAGAAGGCAAAGCAGGGCCAGACGTCCGACTACCCAAATGGCATCCCGGAGTGTGGCACAGATGCTCTCCGGTTCGCCCTATGTGCCTACACTGGCCAAGGTGAACTTCATTTGTCTTTTCAGTTGTTCTTACTTTCCCCCCCTTTTTTGTGCATCTAATAACCTGGATCTCAACCTTGACTACATACATTACGCATACATTCTGGTAGTGTTAAATCTCCCTTGTATTCCTGTGTGTGTGTGTCTCTCAGGTAGAGATATCAACCTGGATGTCAACCGCATCCTTGGTTACCGTCACTTCTGCAACAAACTGTGGAACGCTGTGAAGTTTGCAATGAAGACACTGGGAGACAACTTTGTACCCTCGGAGAAGGCCCAGGTGAGGGTGACAGGGTAAAAGATGAAGGACAGGGAGAACATAAACAAGCTCGTCCCCACTTCTCATTTGGATCCAATGACCTACATAATTGTTTACCCACACGCTGTCCTGCTTTGCATCCATAAATGTGTACCCGCTAACTCGGAGGTACCCTGATTGGAGCGACGTTAACCACAGCTCTTCCTCTTTTGCACTCTGCTCCACCCACTCAGCTGTGTGGAGACGAGAGTGTATCAGACAGGTGGATTCTGTCTCGACTGAGTGCCGCTGTCGGTCTCTGTGACGCTGGCTTCAAGGCCTACGACTTCCCAACCATCACGACGGCCATTTACAACTTCTGGCTGTACGAGCTGTGCGACGTCTACCTGGTAAGGAACTTTGAGACCTGCGAGCACATCAGCTCCTTCCATCTTGAATGAATTAATGCCCAGAGGGTGCGTAAAAAGTAAATGATAATGCAGAATACATGGTGCCAAAGACGTTTCGTCCCTTTCGTCTTGTCATCCCAGGAAAGTGTGAAACCAGTGCTCGGTAAATCAGAGGAAGACGGCACCAGCCAGCGCCTGGTGTGCAGACAGACCCTCTACACCTGTCTAGAAGTCGGCCTGCGCCTTCTGTCTCCTGTGATGCCCTTCGTCAGTGAGGAACTATATCAGAGGTTACCACGGCGACGACCTCACAGCGATCCACCCAGCATCTGTGTCACATCCTACCCCGACACAGAGGTGGTGAGATAAGGGTTGTTTTAAAAACTCACAGGGGTTCTAAAGACATTCCAAAGTGAGCGGGTGAGCAATGTGTTTTTCTGTGTTTTGCAGTTCTGTTGGCACAGCGCGGAGGTCGACCGTGACATGGAGTTCGTGATGACTGTGATCAAGACGATCCGGTCACTGAGAGCCGACTACAACCTGACCAAGACCAGAGCTGACTGTGAGATGCCAATCAAGAGCTTTATCGCAACAGTTACTCTAAAATAACTCTTGGTTTTAGAACATCCATTCATTATCTGGATAAATGAAATTACAAGCTTTTGTCAACCTACGTGTAATTCTCACAACACAGGAGACATTATGATGAAAAGTAACATGTACTTCAATCCACTTGAGGTGTTTGTAATGTACATGATTATTTACATTATACTACTTTATACTTATACGCCAATGTCATACTTTTTTTATAACTCAAGTATTTTCACATTGTGGTGTTACTGCCTTTAATCAATAATCTGCTTCCCTTAATGTTTCAAGCCATGGTGTTTTGAACTCTTAATTTATCCGTTATGCTGCCTAAACTTCACTGCGTCCCATTTCTCTCCCAGGCTACCTCCAGTGCATCGACGCTGCGACTGTGTCCCAGGTGCAGAAGTACAGTCTGCCAATTCAGACCTTGTCGTATTCTCAGGCCGTCATCGCGGTGACTGCTAACCAGCCCGTCCCAGGAGGCTGTGCTGTGGCAATCGCCTCTGACAGATGCACGGTCAACCTCATGCTCAAGGTGAGAAAGGGGTTCAATTTGAAGCAGTGGACAAGCATTGACAATTTATGTTGAAAAACAACTGTTTTTGTTAATGGGTAGTCTGGAAGGATTGATGCAACACGATAATCATTCATGGAATACTATATTAATCTGTCTCATCTACTGCTATGAAATAACAAGCCCTCCTACCCTTTAATTCCCCAAGGGTCTCATCGATGTGGATAAGGAAGTGGCTAAGTTGATGACAAAGAAAGGTGAATTGGAGAAACAGATGGAAAAATTGAGAGGGAAGATGGCAAAGAGTGACTACAAGGAGAAGGTGCCAGTGAAGGTGCAGGAGCAAGATGCTGAGAAGGTGAGAAAAATAAATTGACTTGCAGGGTTTCTTGGGGAGTAAGACTTTAAAAAAAATGATTACTTTCTTTTCTCCACAGCTACGTCAGACCCAAACTGAACTTGAAAAAGTAAATGAAGCAGTGGACAACTTCAGGAAAATGATATGAATTCCACTTTTGCATCATTGTAAATCAGGATTTATTTTCACGTCTTAGTTGATTGTTGTGGTGAGGGAATTTAATAAAGTTCTTATGGCCAAAAAAGTCTTCAGTGTGTTCCGAGCTAATATTATGCAACACTTTTATTAAGTTAGCAAATGAGTGCTTTATGGCAAACATTTTAGAATACAGCCGTGTTCAGAAGGACAGTCCACAGAAATAAATCTTTTCAGATTTAACACTTTGACTGCATTTTAAAGAGTAGCTATCCAGCCAAAGAGGGAGTGATGGAAGGAGGGAAATGGTTTTTGCCTCTTCGTAGGAGAAAAACTGATTAATCAAATCTAACAATTAAAAAAAGAGTACCATGTTTTACAGGTTTGTGCCTATGGATGAGTAGTATTAGACCTTTAAGATGCCACCACAGCAACACTAAATATGACAATGAATCTGTCTCGGACAATAATCACAGTAAAACATTCATGCCATAAACACGCTCTTGACCACAGGCCATCCAAATCCTCTGCTGCTGGTTTCCTCACATCCAGTCAGCATTTCTCCTATACAGTCTCCAGGGTGAGTGGAACTCGGAGGCGGGGAGAGGAGTGCAGTGTGTTGTTTCAAAGTTTCGCATGTACTTCCGTGCCTGGGAGAATGGAAAGAAAAAAAGACAGTGGGGATGGAGGAGGAATAGATATGAGCGGTGTGGGAGGGCAATATACAAAAAGTGTAGGGCTTGATTATATTAGGTTCAGTCTGTGGCTCAGCGCCTTACAAATCTCCCATCTCTTAAGGATTTACACAGGAGGTGAATAAAGCCCAATTCAAAAGGAATTACCGAGGGAGGAAAAGCATAGCATTAGCTGTAATTGATGGCACTGGTCTTGTTTGATGTTAAATGACTTCAATAAGCTGAGCGGGGCGAAATATATTACACCAGTCAACCTGAGAGCACAGGTGAACTGGTTGCTATGGCGACTAGAATAGTGTTCCTCTGTGCTAATGACGTCTGAATAGCTGCGATGTGTTTGTGTGAGAGAAGAGGTACGGTGAGTCCTCAATGGGGCTTACTGGGGAAAAGGAAATTAGACTGTATTCTCGCTCGGAGCGGCGTGATAAAGACAACAGGTGGTGCCCCCTCCCTCCCTCCCTCCCTCCCTCCCTCCCTCCCTCCCTCCCTCCCTCCCTCCAAACCAGACAGAAAAAAAACAACTGCACGGATGACAAAAGACTTTTCTTACCAAGAAAAGAGCCAGCTGCCGTCTTCCCTCGAGAGTCATGTCCTCGCCTGCAAACAGACACAAAACAGTGTGAAGCCATGTACTGCACAGCCAAACATGCATGTACGGGGAGGCTCTGTGTGCAGTCTATTTGCCTTGTAAATGTGAAAAGGACCTGAGGCCTTACCAACACTCCATGGAAACAAGACCTCGCTGTCTGGCTGATATGACTGGAGCACAGTCACACACCAGTCATCGTCCACTTCGTAGCCACTGTACACAGACGCTGTGGAGAAGGAGGGCGCTGGCGTCAAACACAGCGGTTATCATACCAACCGAGTGAAAGGGTGGTCAAGCATACCTTCTTCTATGGGATTGGAGGATCCCAGCCATTGCTTGACCACTTTAACTCCTTCATCTGTCATTATCTTTGGATACCTAGATGGGAAAAGAACACCACTTGTGTCACTCAACAACTGAAATTACATTGATCGCATTGAAAATACCAACCTGAATTGTAGCAGTTTAAGCAGGAGATCGTTGCCTCTGTTAGACATGATGTCCTCTGGACCCCTGTAACATACAGTGCACATGATTATATACATCTGGATTAACCAGCACTTATACCTCAACATTACTGTGGGGTGTAAGGTATAGCAATACAATGTTCAGAAGATGACATGTTTCTACTATGTATACACACAGATGCCAATGACACATTTAACAGCAAATGCCAAACAATATATTATATTTATTGCAATTTTTTTTACAAAGTACATAGCCAAATGTTACTTGTTCATGATATTCTAGTGGGTGTACTAAAATATTCCCACTGACAATACAGCAGTTGTCCCTAGGTGGTAGTTTTTATTTTTATTAGAGAAAATAATTTACACACTTGATATTACTGAACAGGTTGTCTTCCTTAACATTCGATTTCAACCAGAATATGTCCTGACGTTGTGGAAAACGCAAACCTGCTTATACCATTCACATATTTTTGAAGACTCACGTGGTGATGATCTCATCTTTGGTTCTCCTGATCAGCAGAACCGGTCCCTGGTATCTGGAGGAAGAGAAAGCGTTGCATGTTAATTGGCACCATCACCGTGAGCTGTGAAAACAACAAAAAAAGGTTTGCTTTTCCACAATCGCATTTCAACATGTCGGCTTAATGCCGACTTGGACTTTAATGACTAGTGTTACTATAAATGAACTGTCCCACTCACTTGAGAAGCTGCGCAGCATTGTCGAGGTTCATGTACTGTCTCACTGTGTGCTGTACCAACGGCTCTAAGAGAGAACAAAGACATTTCAGTTGCTAAAACTAAAGCTTCTTGCTTCAAACATATAATGGATTGTGTGCTCTCGGACTCACTCCAGCTGTTGGGCATGACCTTGAGGGCCAAAGGCAGGAGGTCATCAAAGGAAGCGTCCAACACTATTGATTGAATCTCTGGGTACGACATCACGGCCCAACTGGCTGAGAAGAGAAATGAAGGGGGGAAAAAAATGAGCAAGGATAAGCAGAACCAGGAAGTAAGGACTAAAAAACGCAGTTAAAATTCATAGCATACAAACGCATTGTGTATTGGTGGGGGTTTTTCTGTACCTGTGAATCCTCCTATGGACCATGCATATACAACAATGTCAGTGATCTCGAAGCCCAGTTTGTGTATTGCAAACTGGATCACTACATCCATGGCGTTGGCCTCATTCTGGGGGAATGGTACTCCCTGGCAGAAAGAGGCAATTTCCATTTATTATAAAAACAATAGTGAACAAACGCTCAACCCACCTACAATATCGACCACGAGAGTGTACCTCATCCTTCTGTGCAATACTGTCCAATTGAAACAAGAATTTCAACATGCCGTTTCTATGTTGTTGTACCAACTATGTGAAGTCGTTAACAATGCTAGTTTAAAGATGCAGTAGAAGATCTGGAAATGCTGCATTACCGTACTGCCTCCAAAGCCAGGGTGGTTCCAGCCCAGTACAGAGTAGTCACCTACAGTGAATATTGACACAAGTTAACTACAATACAATTACAACGACAACAATTCCAAGAAGGGGAAATCCTCACCGGCGTGGGACAGTGGCGTGTTCATGCAGCCCACCTCGTAAAAGCCTGCGTTCCCCTCACAGCAGATGACCTGTGGCAGAATTCATGCATTTCAAGAGCCACCAGTTGTGCGACTGATTTGACACGAGTTCCGGCAAAACAAGCCCAAGGCACAAAACCCCCAAAACCCCAAACAACTAACAAATTGTTGCGGCCACTCACCAGTGTTCGGCCAGTCTGCTCCCCGTCCTTCCTCCGATCCACAAACATTGTGTCGATCTCATTGCCATCACAGGCCACAAGCTTGTTCCTTTGGCCGTCAAACTGAAAAGTGAGGGCATATCAACAGAGAATGATAGTCTAAATTTATTGAAATTAATATAGACAGTTCAAAGCCATGGTGTGTATTTTTTGCTTTGTTTACCTCTTCTATTAACCTAGCCTGGCCTTGCAGCAGCATGGGACGCATAGCTCTCTGCAGTAAGCCGACAGAGCCGGGGTACAGCATCCTCCTTCCAAATGAGTGGGCAATCAGAAAACTGGAGAGGAAATAAAATGAAGACACTGTTGCAACAATGGGCAAAAGAAGAGGCAAACTTGCTATGAAGCAGACCACATCAATCCCCTCACTGTGAGACCATCTCTGCAGTGTTGTCCTGGAACAATGCATTTACCTGATAATGTGGCATGGTAGAGTACGCACTGAGTGGAGGACACTGTCTGCTGCTCCTCGTAATTTGGGCTCTGGCTTTAGCAGAGAAACACCAGGCTTGGATAGTTTTCTGTTTAACAAAGAGTCAAAGACTTAAGATGAACCAAAATGTATGTGACATCTGTTGGGTGCATTCATAATGAACTGAACAAAAGAACATAAAATAGAAACGTACGGATTGTTGACTTCTGTCCAGCTGAAATCCAAAGGCCAGTATGAGAAGTCAAAGTCATAGCACTTCAGTTTTTTCTGCAAAGCAATCAGACACAACTTCAGTTAAGTTCTGATGTATCAATGTGGATACAGTATTAATTCCTGTCTTCCTGTTCAATTATTATTCCCCCAAAAATTATCACGCAAATATCAAAAGTAAATCCTGATGAGGTTTCTATGAGCGCACCTTATTTGATGCCGTGGGATTGTTTTTGGTTTCTTCAAGAATGGAGAGAAACTGAAGATACTCAGAGTTGTTCCATCTCCCCCAACCTACGTGAGAAAAGGAAGAGGAGTATGTGTGGAAAAAATATATTTGCAAAGCTTCTAGGATGCTTTCTGGGTGCAGACCTTGTGCATGGGTCTCAATGTTAATGTAATCTTCTTTGCACACTATCTATACAGCAGACGATGTGATATCTTTAAGATGAATGTACTAAATTAGTCATTGCCTGACAGTCCGTTGAAATTTGTATCCTCACCTCTAAGACAGGCCACTCCTAGAAGACACACCAGCACTGTTCCCACATACTGACTCACTGGAACCAGCTTACTGCTGCAGATGTAACCTAAAAATACACAAAGCATCAGTGACACAGACCTGGCCCCCCCCCCCCGCCCCAAACTTCAGCCTCATTAACAGCCACAGATAAAGATTCACAGTCTGACAACTACCCCAGAACCATATGCATAAATCAATATCAGAAGCTCAATTATACACTACTGAGTAGCACACAACCTCAAGCAATTAATTTCTACTGTGGCACGGCCTTCCCGGGTGATTCAGTTGATTAACTTCATATTAATCCCACTTGCAGAAGAACAGAGAATTTTGCCCAAGCGGCAGCTTTTCTTTCTTAATGGAAGGAGTAATGTATTATATGGTAAAAATATATATTTTTTAAACATTGCCACTGCCGGATCGTAGGATTGAGAATGACACTACTGAAAATGTCAATCTCACATTCTTACTTACTCTAAACTTCAAATATAATATTAAGTCACAATACCGTTTTTTCCTAATAATTTCCCCAAAACAGTGATTGTAAGTAGGAGTAGGACTAGGGGATGAGATAAGAAGGATAATCCTGACCCTAATCTGGACATGTTCTAATATACAGCGTATATGTATATGACCCACATGTCAAATGTATGGAAATCTAAACAAAATCAAATGGATTACAATTATAGCCACTTCAATCACTTCAATGAAATGAAAAATTGATCAAACAAAAATGTTGGCTCTACACCTTTCTCAGAAATCTTTGACGATAAAATTCTTCATGATGAAATTCTACGCGAGTTTCAAATTCCTTTTTTATTTTGCTCCAGCCAGAAGCCCAAAACAAAACAATGAATTCACAAATTTAAACTGAACATCCTCGCAAGCTGGGACCAGAGATAGCATGATGCTTTTTCAATATTGTGGCTCATTTGTTTTCAGTTGGTCAACCATTGTAAATGTATTTCCAATCATCCGTGCTCCAATCATAACCGTTGCAGTGGAGAAGAAATAAATCCCCCTTTTCCCCACCAAACACAATTCATAAAACCTAACGTACCTTTCCTGTACAGATAGCAAAGGAGAAGAGGAGAGCTATAGTAGGACAGAGACCACAGCGTGGAAGCCTGGAGGAAGAAAACAAATTTAACTCGACACAGCTTCTTCATCTTTTTACAGTATTATCAAACAAACAACTATACGGACCCAACCGAGGATGCTGTCGGTGTGTTTCTCCAGACTCCTCGCCTGGTAGTTCCATCCCTGAAGGGAGAGACAACGTTCACATCATCAGTTTTAACGTCTGCCTTTATACAGCTAGCTTTGGCTAACGTTAGCGAATACCACTGACGGCATCCGCTTAGCTATGCAGATAAATTAACCAGCTACCCGTTGTCTTTACAGTGGCTCTGCTGAAGTAAACATGTGTACCTAAACATGTGTACCAACTCTTTTTATTCGCTTTCCGTTTAGCTTCCATATTTCCTCCTCTCGTGTGGGCAAGTTTCCCCTCACCTGCTTCCAACGTAACGTTAGCGTTAGCTTAACAAGATTAATGGCGCTGAGGAAAACGCTGCGGGGAGCTTCAGTTAGGTGGGCTGTTGCTGTCTTGGTGAAGCATGAATTCATTGAAGATGCAAAAACATGCGTATTGATGTGCACCTGTCACTTCATTCATTTACGACCATCTTGGCTGTACCGTGCAGTGACAGTTGAGTTTTACTTGACACTTCCGGGAAACAGCCGCGGCTACGTCAGTGCCCTGGGATTAAATACCGCTCATTGTTTTGCAGTTGACTGTTCTAAAATAAAGACAACACATTATAGATATTCCTACCCTCCTCCCAGCCCTGCCCTCGAGGCGAGACTGGTCCGTTGAACGATGAATTCTTTGCAAGTGAGGCCCTAAAATACAGCGGAGCCACATCCAGCCGGCCATTCTTCCACCACGGGAACTACGGAAGCCCGGAATGACCATAAACTCAAAGGCAAAAGCGCGTAGTCATTTTTGGGGAAAGAAATATTTTGAGACAAGCGACGATACATATATGTTTATTTAAAAAAGTCTATAATTAAAGACAAATATCCATAGAAATCCAAAACAACTGTGGTAAAATCAGACAGAATATAACATAATTACCACACATTTAAAATGTTAAATCTTTTATGTTTCCTCTGTAGGCAACCAGCCATCAGAGCAAATCAGTAATGAAGTACTTATAAAGAGCAACAGAAAAGAATAAATATCCAAGCAATTGAGGCATTTCCCTGAAGCACTGAAGTTTTTCTTAAAATCCTAACTCTGACATTCAGTTGTTACTTTTGTTTATAAAGGCCTTCAGCTGCGACTGGGACCTGAGCGGATGTGACAGCTGGAGGTGGATGAGATGCCGGTAGGTGATCAGCTCTGACACTGTTAGTATCTGAAAACAGAGCACAAAGACAATTTTGCCGACAAATCTCAAGTCCCCCAGTCTCTTTTATTCTTCCTTAAACACAAACACTAGACAGCCCACGCAACAACAACACATGGGCAAAGTAGCGCTGCCTGTCAGCGCATGGCGTGATAGTATGCCACAATGTCAGAGTAATGTTCAGGGCAGCGTGATTGGGGAGTGTGAGAGGAATGTGAGGGGCAGATGAGTGACAGCGCAAACATAAACATGAACACACACACACACATATAGTTCAGCATGAAAAAGCCCACATAGGTGATGCAAGGCTTTTTTCTTACCGCTCCAGTTCCTTATAGACATCATCTTCTCCTCTTGGCTTCAAATCCTGGCACAAAGAAAGTGGGGAGGGAGTAAGGGAAGGAGTGAGTGAAGAGGAGGAGAAAGAGAGGAGAAAGAGAGATCCGAATGGTTGTGGGGGCCCGATTTATGTCCCTCTCTAATGAGATTGATTTGTTAACAACTAATGTTGCAGTGACAGTTGATAGACAATGGGTTTATCTGAGAGAGCGCTGACCGATTGGAATAGAGGACTTCAAATGTGAGACACGACAAATCAGCTGACAGGGAAGATGCATTGGAGAGACTGAGAGTCTGTGTGTATTGTTGGATGCGCGTGCCACATCTCCTCACAAACACACATGTGCACCTCGCCTTTGTGTGTGTGCGCGAGGGACAACGCAATAACTCACCATGTAGACTGAGCCCTGGGGAGGAGCCTGCTGGGAAGGGAGGAGAGCGGAGAAAACAGGTTTAATGAACAACAAGTGAGAGAGAGGGAGGGATAATGAAAATCACAGGAAAAACAGTGGCAAAGAAGAAAAGCGAAAAAAAAAAAGAAGTGCACAATAGAGACACGGGAGGAGAGGGCAAAAAAAAGAGTAAGAGTGCTTAGTACCATATGGGAGGAGTGGGAGACAGAAATATAAGGGGAAAATGAAAAGGAAAATGTATCATTTTGTTATTGAATTCATCACCTGTCTGATATCGTCAGGATTCTCATAGACGTTCTCAACTTCACGCGAGTAGACAGACAGAGACTGCTCAATACCTGAGTATAGAGAGATGGTTATCGATATAGTGTCTCTCAAACACACACACACACACACACACACACACACACACACACACACACACACACACACACACACACAGACACTTAAATGCACAGGGAGGGGAGGGAAGGAGGTAGTGGCAGATTCATTACAACAACCCCAGAGGATGTCACGGCCCACATCACTCAGTGGCAGCCGACAGGGGCCAAAAGAAGGACAGAACACGGAAAGCTGTCAAAAAAAAAAAAAAAACGCCCGGAAGACTCACCGCGATCAGAAATCCTTTTCTGTCTCCATAGCAACACAAAGACAGCTGCTGCAACCAGGGGCACCAGGAGTAATAAAGCAGAGAGAGAAGGGAGCAGGGAGGGGGTGGTCACACTGACACCCTCGACTAAAAGACAGGAGAAAAAGTTAGAGACAGAAAAAAGCCACAATTTTTTTTTAGAACAGTAATAAAAAACTTGTAGAGCTAAGAGCGTGTGGGGTTGAATGATATGGAGAGAAGTTATTGCTGTTTGTTCTGAAGTTTGCCCTTTTGTTCCAGTCAAGAGGGGGGAGGGGGGGGGGGGCAACCTTTTCCTTCACCTAAAAACTCCACGCTATAAATTTAAAAGGACATGTTGTGGTTGAGATTTCCCAAACATTTTTCAGTCACAGACAACGGGCACGGTGGAAAAAGGCGATGAAATCTGTCTCGTCTGTAACAGCTGAGCACTCATCGATCTGACAGACCCTCAGTCTGGACAACAAACACTGTCAAAATGACTACGTAGAAGAAAAAACACCAATATCAAAGACATCACATGCTGAATACTTCCACACCGAGTAGTTTGATTTGGCATTCTTTGCTAATCTATTCCCTATCTCAGCATCAAAGCATGTCCATTGTCATGTATGTAGCAATGGTAAAGCTTGGAGAGTTTTTTCTCCAGGCATCAGATTTGGGAAACAAACTGCCTGCAGGCACACTGACAAATAAATGTAAATAGTCTTTCAGCCAAACCCTGCCTGTGCACCATCGTAAAAAAAAAACTGTGAATAGAAGGCGTAGGCCAGATTATCGCAAACATTACATAAGCACCAGTCAAATTCTGTTGGGAGAGCTTGTGCATGCCATCTAACTTGTCTGTTTTGTTTGCATAATGAGGATGGCATCAGTGTCGCAAAACACAGCCACGGAGTGAAGTGAGAAGCAAGAGGGAAGAACTCGCTTCTGCAGGCTGCTGTAATCTAATCCAATGTGTTGCTCTGCTCCCTGCAGAACAACCAAAACTTTTTATCGAATAATCTTTTGCTAAACAATTTGCTCAGTGTCTGTCTGTGGTGTTTGTCGGTATCTGATGGAAAGAAACTGGGCATCTGACATCTCATATTTGTATATATATATCTCATGTTTGATATAAGCATTGGCCCACGGCCTTCACATCGGTCCTGGTGTCACAGCTCTCAGGCGGCATCAACATGATCAATCTTTATGTGCTGTGTGAGGTGTAATTGATTGGTGAGTGTGTGTAGAGGATGTTAATAGAATACTCTGGTGAGGGGTGACCCGAAGATTGACCTGCTTAGTTCTCCACGCCAGCTTTAAGGTATGAATTATGGTAATTGAGTGCAGTGAAGTGAAGCATTAACGCTCCCTGTTTCTCACTAGCACGTCTCTTCTTCTCTTTTCCTGTTCCTTTTTACACCTTTTTCTCACCTCTTCATTTCCTTCTCTATTTCATCTAAAATGAGTTAGGGGGGTGAGTTATATCAGTGCGATTGCAGAGCAAGGTGGCTCGTAGAAGGCAGAGCGAAGAACTGCTTGAACGCTTCGCAAATGATGGGCCATCTCAGGATAGCAAATGATTTCAGAACATCCCTGACATTTGAAGTATTTTATGTGCTTCAAAGCACAATGATTGCTTCCATTTTGCATTCTCTGAACTTTGCCACCAGTAAAAATGAATTTTATTATAAGGAGTCGCTATACTTTTATGAGGCTTAGAGCACATAAGACATGACTAAATCGTATATTTCAGTAATGATGATGTAGTTTGCTTCTAGCATAAATCATCCTGGATGTCTTGTTAACCAAAACAGCTATTAATAAATGTTTAACGGTCATCACTTGTTATCATACCATTCATAGGTAACCAAGAACTCTTGAGCTCCCTTGCAGCCTGTCAATTCTTTTCCACTGTGTATATGCAGGTCTTCCAACATTCCTATTATTTGAACGTCTCTTCTTCTTTTCTCAGGATGAATTTCTTATTACACTGGACAAATGTCACATAACATATTTATTTATGATCTTGCCTTTCCAATCAGCTAAAACCATGCTTCCTCTCTATTTCCTCCACTGCCATTTACTCTTATAGGAGTACCATCAGTGTGCATCATGATGAGCTCTGGGCTCCTAAACCCAAAGTGATGTATTGGGGTAACGGGGAGTGAATTCATTTCTGCTCAGGGATCCATTCAACTGTCACATCCTCCTGTGCTACCCCACAGCGACCAATACAATAAGCCTGAATAATTTAGTTTATGTGGGGCTAGATGTCCTAAGGTCCTGTCTTCTTAAAAGCGCATATCAACTGGTGGAGAGTTTTATGTTCTATAGAGGCTGAGCACAGTATTAAATTGTGGTGGATTTCTATGACATATGGGCTTATAAATGCACATTAGTTATTCCTTCTGGATATTATCTGTGAATCACAATGCCATGGAAGTCTTGACTTGTGCCCTTTTTATTCACATTAAGAAAGCGTAACATATGGTATTTGCCAGGAGCTTTTTCCTCCATAAACCGTGGGCTGTTCAGCAGATGGATTGACCTGAGGTTGGCTTGAATTCGCTGTAGAACACTTCACGGACCACATATCCGTGAATCTAACACATTCACGGTTCATTATCTCCACTGAGTTGACAGGAGGTCTGCCAGAACTCCAATGCGATTAAAATATTTTAGTGTTGTGAAAGAAAATTAGAAAACAGACCAGTCTTTGTTAAACCCTACCATCCCTCCCAGGTTCATGGGGCATTTGGACCACTTGCGTTGCAAAGGCAGTCTGCCCATTCTCCAGCTGTATGGTGCAGGTGTAGTTCCCGGCAGTGTCGGAGGTGATGGGTAAAGGCAGAATGATGCTGCCGGGGCTGTTGCCGATCAAGGACAGCTGACGACTCTTGTTCTGGTATTTCCAATTGGCTCTTTTGACCTGGGGCGGCTCTGAGTAGAGGCACACCAATTCCAGCTTGGAGGAGGATTGGCGGGTTTTAACTGTGAAAGGAAGGCGAGGGGGAGGAGAGAAGAGTGTGGGAGGATAAGGGAGAGAGAATGTTACAGATGCATGAAAGAAATGAAAAGAAATCGAAGATTCCATGAGTACGTCAAAAAGACAAGAGGGAACAGAAGGGAGAGAGGCAGGGTGAGAAAGTGAGTTAAAATGTAGTGTGTGAATATATATACAAGGCCAAAGACAGAAAGAGAGTAATGGGGTGAAGGGAAAAGGATATGAAAAACAAAGAACAATTCAGAAGGGGGCAAAATAATATCTATTCAAGTGATTAGCTGCTAATGCATTGGTCGACTGTGACTGATGCTTTGTGTCTCGTCAAACTGAATTGAGAATCCATCTGGGGGGTGTAATCAAGCTTCACAGACACCCCCCCCTCCCCCCCCCCACACACATACACATAAAACATGCACATTTCAGCCTTGATTAGTGTGATCAGTGTGGGCCACATACAGCCTTGGTGGGAGGGCTGCAGGTATAATCATACATAATGATACTTATAATGAGGTGAGGTAAAAATATATGCGTCACATGATTAGTGCGTGAGTGGATGTGGATGTGTGTGTGTGTGTGTGTGTGTGTGTGCATGAGGGATGCAGATATGAAGCAGGGTGACAGTGACGCATTGACCGGTCACGTCTGGGCAGCTGTGATGGATGCCAGTGAGACTGTGATTAGTAAAGTCTTCCAAGGCCGCCATGACACGGCTCAGCTTTGGATGAGTATGTATGTGTGTGTTGGCTTTGCATGTATGGGTGCAACTGTATTCTGCATATTTTTAGTTGCTTGAAAACCTCAGGAGCTCCTATAACAATCAACAGGTGTTCTGCTGAATTTTCTTTATCTTTAAATAAATAAATCAGGAAAATGATGCAACGTTATATTGTGGTGGCGGGCGTGGTTTCGGCTCGGCTGTAGGGGGGAGAGAGGGGGAGTGGCTCGGGGAACAGTGCCAGGTGGAAACTATGACAATCAGCTGGCGGTGATCGATGTGTGTGTGCTCTCCTCTCCATATACTCAGTAAGCGAGAGAGGAGAGAGGAACAACGAGCGAGCTGGACGCTGGCGTGTTTTCCTGATGGAAATACAGCATTATATGCCACGACCCTGGTGTTGAGTCGTGTTTGTCCGGAGCCCGAACCACCCACACCCCTTACATATATCCATGACTTAAATTGTCTTTGTAGTTCCTTCACAGCACAATACACTGGGTGCTGGTGAGAACTCACTATCTTGCTTAAGGACAAATTAGCAGAGCTTTGGTTTCTTGAAACATGGGTCCTTTCACTAAACCATCAATTTTACCCTCTGACAATTTTTTTTCCCTGACTGAAAGTTTTTCAGATTTAAGGCGTTATGTGACATTTATTAAGTCTACCTGTGCCCTCGGTACGGAGCTGGAGCCAGGATTTGATTTATCTTACTGCTATTTAATTATGTCTCATTTGTTTAACAGAAACAAAAAAAAGTTGTGGCTAAGGGGAGTTACATGCTGTGATAAGAGGTTGCCTTGAGTCTTCCCATCACTGTTAGGTTGCCAGGCAACGAGAAGAGGGGTGGTGTACCAGCATTTCTGTAACTTTCAGAAACTCACAATTTTGTGATAAGCTTGCTGCGTTGAGGTGAGAGAGCTGCAAGGGCTTGAACTTGAGGTGCTCTAAATCTATATTTTTTTCATATTTGGCACAACTGTATCTTTACTTATTTCACTTTTCATTCAAACAACAATTCAACACTATGATTGGCTTATAGAAGAGACTGCCTGAAAATAATCAACAACCCCATCGCAAAATAATATGATGTCAAAATAAAAGATGCCCGGCTCCCCCTGGCTGCATATCAAAGTGACCTTGGGCAAGTCACTTAAACCCAAGTTGTTCCACAGCCCACTGGTTGTAATGCGTAGGATGAGTGAAATACAAAGGTCATCTTTGTGTATGTATTTGTATGCCTATGGCTGTTCAGTTGAGGTTGAATGTCACTCACTCATGTTTAGTGCTTCCTGTTCTTGTTTTGTATCACTTCATGTCCCGCCCTAATTGGCTCCACCGGACTCTCGTTAGCTCTGCACTCAACAAACTTCACCTGTTCCTGCATCTCCATTACTCTCACTAGTTTTACCACCCCAGTTGCATTTGTTGCATGCTGTTAGGCCTTTAGATATGCTACAAATAAAGCACATTATTATTTGGGAGGGAAAGGGGGTTGGGGAAATGTGTTATGTGTGGGAGTAATGTGTTGCAGTCACCAAATCTTAACCCAATTAAAACGTTACCAAATGATGGTAATTTGTCATCCATGGGTTTACTTGACTCTTTCTTTACAGCTCATTTGCACATGTGTGTCCACTTTCATCTCTCCTAATACACCACCTTTGTGTCTTTCTGTCCCTCCTGACCCCGATCCGTACCTTTCAGCACGCTGAGCATGGTAATGCGGCTGGAGACAACGTCATCGAGGAACACTTCACATGAGTAGCGGCCGCTGTCTTTTAACTCAGGGATGAGAAGGAAGGCGAAGCTCCCAGACTCTGCATCGTAGGGTGGACCCGCGAGCTGGAGTCTCTTGTCAGGCTTTGCAAAAGAGGTAGAACCCCCCCAGCTGTCGTTCTTGTACACCAGCACAAAACCACTCTTGTCCGAACGTTGCCAGTACAGCCGGACGTAGTCGCCCCGGACACCAGGACAGGTCAGGAGAAACGGTGTCTGAGCCTGGGTGGCGGTGGAGATCTCCGTCTCTGCAGGCAAGTAGGGAAGAGAAAAGAGAAGCCATAGGGAGGAAGTATGAGACATGGAGGAAGATGGAGTAGAGATAGATATAAAGAGGAAGGGAGCGTGCAGACGAAAGGGAATTCAGGATGAAATGTGGACGGATAAAGACAGAGTAAACAGAATAGTGAGAGAGTGGGCGAATGGAGATAAAAAGAAAATCCTACTACAATAGGGATTATATGCTGAGAGTTACTTCTTGAGTTGGTCTTGCATTCTGCTCGGCCTGATTATCAAGCTGCTGACACATCACTTTCAAACGGCTTGTGTTTACAAAGTCACTCACCATATGTTATGTTGGATAATTTGGCCAGATTGTTTTCTATGGAGAGAAGAGAAGCAAGACAGAGGGGCAAAAAACAAATAATGAATAAAACATAAATGCAGCAACTATAATATTCACAGGAGGGCTAGCAGAATTTTAGTCAAGGTCTACAGTAGTCTTTTCAATCTTGGAACTGGTCTAAAGTAAATACTTTGAAGAACTGTAGCTACAGGATGCTTAAATAAATAATGCCGCTGCTGGAGTTTCTCGCTCTGATGCCCACTCATACATCAGAAGCAAACAGAAGTAACAATAAATGTTTTCAACTCCACAATGCTTTTGCTTTTCCTCCTCTCAAACCTGTCTCACCATCAATAATCACGTTCACGTTGAAGACAAAAGCCGTGTTGCTGGTGTTACCCCAGAGGCGCACCGTACACACGTAGTCCCCGCCTTCACCGAGTTTGACCAGTGGCACTTTGGCCACTGTGTCTGTATTTTGTGTTTTCACGCTCTTCATTGAAATGCCTCTGGGGGTTGCCCAGGTGATCTTGGTGATGGCATAGCTAGGATTAACCCTGGCAGTCAGCCGCAGAGTGCTAAGTTGAGGGATGGGTGCAGCGGGGGCAACAGTGACTGGAGATGAGGAGGCAGGAAATCAGGAGTAGAATTATTAGTGCATTGTCATTAACAATGAAGTGACACCTAAACAGCATTTTAGTGTTGCACCTGGTCATGGTTGTAAACTATCAACCCGTGTACTAATTGGTACCTAAGTTGTGGTGGATTAAAAGGTAAATAGCATATACACCAATCATTGTGAGTATAGTAATAGGAATACTCAAATAAAGTTACAGTAACCTCAGATCTGTACTACTACTGCACCAAATGTAAATTAAGTAACACAGTGGTCATTTCTTGTTTAGGTTGTAAATAACTTGCGAATTAAGCAAATAATAAGTTATGTTACATTTTACAAAAGTGTACATCAAGAGATTTAAAAGACTGCAAAATCATTAAATTATGAAACACCATGATGTGAATTAATATTTAAATTAATAAAAAGAGATGTTGATCTGCACTTATTTACTGTACAAACTAAAAAACATACATTCCTATGGGGAGCAAATCTTTCATGTGATTTTCCTACCTTTAAGCACGGCCAACAGGATAATCTTCTCCTTTTCTTTCCTCTCTCGTTGCTTTATCAAGCATGAATAGAGGCCGCTGTCCTTTGTCGTGGGAAGAAGAAACAAGGAGAAAACCCCCGTGTGTTGAAAGTTAGGGTCAATCAATTTCATGGAAGCCTTTGAGGCACCACCAGAGAACTTCTTGTTTTCGCTGGCTGATAGAACCAGTTTCCATTCATCCACACCAAGTGACTTCACCCTCCAGTTAATGGCCACGGCACCGCTCACTGACGTATCAGTGCAGACCAAGGTCGTGGGTACACCTTCTCTCACCACCATGGCATCTTCCCAGTCTGGGGGAGAAGGGACAATAACTCAAGCATTATAACTGTGTAATTTGAGATAAGTTGTAATGCAGAATATGTTTCTATGAAAAGTTATTTACCATTTTAATCATTCTTTCTATCCATAGTGGCTACAAAAAGGAAGATACTTGTTTTGCTGAAGCTAATATGGGGCCCAGGCAGTTAGTCAGGTTTAGGTATCCTCCAAAGTTAGTCTCTTTATGAACCAAATTTCCTCTTTTTTGTATCCCTGGGAAGCTTTTCTTTGCAGAGTGGTAACAGAATGATAGAAACAGAAATAGAGAACTTAGTTGAAGAAAGACTAACTTTGGAGGATTACCACTGGATCCATCTTACTGACCAAAGACAGAACAAAACCATTAGACATTAGCTTCAAATGCTTAAACATAATATTATTTACACAGAAAGTACTGCAGATTTACGTTTAACGGTAAATCATTTGGGGGTAAAAAGGAATCTTTTTGCAGTCAGTACTTGCTTGAAAAGAGTCAGTTATTCATTGTAAATGTTCCTGAACATTTGCAATGAACAACTGACTCTTTTCATGTGTTTCGTGTAAACCTTTTCTTTAAAGATGGTCGGCTTATAGCTGATAAATACGGTGGATACACTTCCATTCAAGTCACTCTGAAAACATTGGCTTAGAATTAGACTCCCTTTCCAGATCAGCTTAGCATCATTTCTAAAAATTACCAAATAAATTTCAGTATTTCGTACCTGTGATCCCAGCGTGAGAGGAATAAACCTCAGAGGTAGAAACAAGAATAATGGCGAGAAATACAGAATCCATCACCAATTGAAAGATGAGGAAAAAAAAGCGTCCTCACTGCACCAGCTTTTGAACACGGTGACCTTCTAAGTATGCACCATGAATTTATCCCTTTTTCTGCAATATTACTGGTGTCCCTGACTGACGTGTTAACGCTGCGCATCTCAACTCAACAGGATGTGGCCGACACTGGGATAATCAACAGGAAAAGACTGTCATTATTGCCATCATGTGTGTTCAAAGCTGATAAACCACATGTCCTGGCATTAACGTGAACCCACACATGAAGCCGTACTCAACAATGCAGGGTCTACAACGTTTCGAAACACTTCAGAACTGAATGTCTGAGGAATTAATTGCAGAACGTCTGACCTTAAGATCAAGTAGGTTGACAGGAATGAGCCTGTACTGGTGTGCATCACAACGTGTGTGTGTGTGTGTGTGTGAAACAGAGAAAACGATAAGAATAGCAGAATACGAGGGATTGAGGGAGATGAAAAAGCCAAGAATAAAGAGTTTGGGTTAGTGTGGGTGCACAGTAACCTCTAGGCTACATGTCTTTACATCCCATAAATGTCTTTAATTAAGCTAAAGGTATTATCAGCTCCTCTGAGCACTATTACAGATTTTTCCATAATTACCATTGGGTAAATGGGGGCGGTAAAGAGAGATAGCGAAAGGAAGGGAAAGGGAGAGAGCGCAGATATGTATTGCGGGTGTCTAATGACGGAAAGAGAAGAAAAAGAATTGGGAGCGCAGCGAGTAGGGAGACATGTGGAGTGAGAGGTGCTCAGACAGAATGATAAGAAGAAAAAAAAACAAGAAGAAGAGAAGTGCATTGCAAAGGAACAGTGACTGTGTGGCTTCAAATAAGCCTGCGGCTGCTGACACAGAGCAGACTGATCCTGTGGCCCCTCCTCTACGGGTAAATAATCACCATAAGCCTTGGCTCCGTCTGACGAATCCACTGCCAATGAGCTAATATCTGTTAACTACGCGCTTCATTATCACTGCTACAGACCCCCGGAGAGCACGAGGATGGAGGGCAGGATGAATAGCAGCGAGGAGTGAAGGACAAGTGGACAAAGGAAAATCAAATGACATGGGAAGAGGAAGAGGAGAAGGGGAGGAGGAACGATGGGGAACGAGAGAGAAAAGCGAAGTGCCAACGAAGGGACAGTGTAAGATGGCGAGGGAAAGTGATACAGTGTATAAGTAAAGTGGGTGGTAGCTGGAAAGTGAAACGTGTGAAGGTCGATTTGGTATGGTTATGAAAAATAGATGAGTATGGGATGGAAATGGAATGGAATCCTCTATTTGGTAGCCGTTTTCTATAAAGCGCCTTATTCTACAATGAATGCGTTTAAGTCAGTGGTGGCAACATTCGTAAGGGTGTTGTCAGCAGACTGTTCCTGGGAGCAAACTTTTCAGCAACACGGACATAAGGAGGCTACAATAACAGAATATGGCTATGCAAAGTACCATCGGCATTTAAAACCCACATCTGCTTTCTCCTTCTCTGGATTTACTGTGAGCATGGAGGGAAAAATAAAAGGAAGCCCCTCCTGTCTCCTCGAAGACATGAATCTCCAAAATAGGAACGTATCAGTACTGTTTTGTTTTTTTCTGGTGTGCAGAACATTGTTTGACCTCTGATCACTCCCAGCCTCTTCAGAAATACAGACTGACAGATAAGAGGGCGGCACTGGAGAGAAAAGAACAGAATGAACCCAGCAGAAGGATTTATTATTTTTTAAACTTTTTATTTTGCATTTTCAACGTAACGTAAGGGAAATAATTGACATTTTAAATAAACATAATACAAATAAAGTAAATAATCAAGACAGTTATATTAGTATCAATAGTTTAGCTAATAGCAAGTGCTAATCTCTATATACATGCCCATCTACACCAATAAATACATATGCGCCTACACAACCATCTACACCCACATACACACACCCCAACGTATATACTTTTACTCATACACTTAGCAATTGATTACAATCAAATTATATTTGCAGCAAATATATAAAATTAAATAAAAAGATTGGCATTCATATGAAAGCAGGATTTGTGTATTGGCTTTGCAATGGTATTCCTCCAGCTCAGTTGTGTTACCACAACCCCTCTCAGTTGTCCAAGCATTGAGGCTTGATGTATAACAGCTCCATCTTCTTATATATCTATACTTGAACTACTGGACAGCCCCAAAAGACATTCATTTCATTTTAAATTCCACTTTTCCTTGATGTTCCATGTATTTTGTGAATTGTCATCTGTGAACCTTCCATGTGGCAGACGTGGTTTTTAGTTGGAAAGCCTTTTTCTGCAATACTAATGGAATAGTCTTCTATTTTTTTCTGACTAACTGTCTGTCTATGGTTTGTAACATAGTGTCTAATTTGAAGTTAGTTATTTAATGGAAGTCGATATATCTCTTTCAGCTGGGAGAAGGATTTGAGTTCTGCTTTGTCAAATAATTGATTGATAGTTTCAAGACCTTTATCCGCCCATCTTCTAAATCCAATAAACCACATAGAGGAAGGAAATTCAATGTTGGCTACAAGTGTCATAGTCCTTGAGCGTGAGCTTGGTCCTTCAAGTGCTTTTTTAAAATATTATTTCCCAAATATTCAGCGTGTTCATTTAACAGATTCATTTTCACCGTCTCCGCTATACAAAACAACACGCTTTCCCAACATGACATGTCCTTTTTTATTTGTTTGATTAACTTATTGTAATTGGCATCAAACCACTGTCTGGGGCAAGGTGTAATATGAATTCCAAAATATTTAAACCAATAAAAGGAAATCAACTTATTATGCATGGGCCAAAATGCAGATATCATCATCGCCTCTGATTTGTTTTCATTCATTTTATACCCTGACACTGAGCCGTGTTTGTGCAGACACTGCATTTGTACAGCGATGGAGGGAAGCGTATTCTTCATCTAAAGCAAAATGTCATCTGCAAACAGAGTTATTTTATGGTCTGCGCCGGCTTCATCCACTATTCCTTGAATTTGTGTATTTTGCCGTATAGCTTCTGCTTCTTGTGAGCAGCACGATTTAAACTGTTGGGTTTATGAAGCTGTAATTACATTGGCTCTAAAACACTTGGGTGTAGGGATTAGACCTAAACCAGATAATGTCTTCGCTATGCACCCTGCCTCAGAGGAAAATAGGGCAAAGATGAATTGGATGTTATTTTGTTGGAAGGAAAAATTCTCACGAACAAGAGTCTGTAAATAAATATGCTAGAAGCTGTTTCCTCTTGATTTGATTTTGGTGACTGCCACTGGATTTGTGTTTTGGCGTCCATTAACGAATGTTTATTGATTCTGCCATCTGCTGCATCTGAGTATACTATATGAGCTCGTCTCAATCGTGTGTGTGTGTGTGTGTGTGTGTGTGTGTATGTATACAGCAGGGGGCGTAAGAATCCTCTGTTTCCACGCAGGACTAGCTCGCCACTACACCAGAACGGTGTGACTCTGATGTGAATTGAGGAGTAACTTCACGTGTATGTCGGGGGACGCTCTTCTGCGGATAGTATTTGTATTAGGCTAATTGCTAATGATGCAATCGCACTCATCGATCAAGATTACTTTTAGAAAAGACTGAGCTCAAATGACCGGAGGTGGCATTTGGAAAATATTAACTAGTAGAAATATTCCTGGATATAAATCAGGCTTATTGGATAAAGCTAAACCTTAGATGTCTACTATTTTACAATAAAAGCAACTTTTGGCGATTTCAACAAGTTGTCCCCGTATCTCTCTTCCTCCGAATTCCTCCTCCTCCTCCTCCTCCTGCCGTCGATGGTTCTAATTGGTTTTTCGGGCGGCAGCAAGCTGTGACGTCTCTCCGCCCGATGACGTCACACACAGACCTGGCCAGCCGCGCGCCTGGGAGGGAACTAGTTGTTGGAGTGGCGAGAGCGCGGCGGCACTTCATCACGTCCGGAGAGCACCAGCTGGAGGAAATATTCACCTGAGCGCCGCCACGACGAATTCACCAGGACTCCCATTGCTCTGTTTGAGGACACCCCGTCGGACTCCTGTGTGCTGTCCCGAAGACAAACAAGTTTATTTAGCCCTTTTTAAAACTATTAAAAAAAAAAGAACAATTGTGCCAGAGACGCCGCGTGCCTGGTTTCATTAAAAGGACCGTAAATCCACGGCGAGACGTGACTGCTCCAAAATGATCGGACTGCTCTGCTTGGTCGCGTCGATACTCGCTGCACCCGGTAAGAAATTAACACTTTTATGTATATAATTATTACAGAAAAAACTTTATGTAGTATGCTGCCGCTTGAATGCTGCCTACTTCCCGTTCATTTCTGCCCCGAGCTTTAATAATTCAAGAGGAGATGCGTTTAAACCGGACTCGCACCACCTGTCAGTGGGGGGGGTATTTGGCAGGTAATTTACTCCCTCGTTGTGCTGGCGGAGTTTATTCACCTTATTAACGCCTAAAAAAATGTCAAACGAATTTCCACCCCAGTCCTCCGATATAAAAGTTGATAACAACTATCGTTTTCCTCTTCCTCATTCTCTTGTCGTGAGAGGCGTCCGTATCGATTTTTTGACCCGAGTTTCGGTCGGTGACTCAACGTCATGTTTGCTTTCCCTAAGGTGTGTCTCTCTCTCTCTCTCTCTCTGTGGAGCAGCAAGGTGTTTATCCCAGCCGAATGTTTGATGTTGTTGTTCCAACTTCAGCACCGTTTCCATAAAGTCAACCCCTCACGGTTTTGGCCTTTTATCGAAAATTAAGTGGCATTCATTTTTTTTAACAATGGCGCAGGCCACTTTGCCTGCCTGGCAACCATTTTAAACAGGTACATTATTCACGTGTTTTCCATACACCTACAGTAGGTGTAGCCTACAGGTGCCCACTGTCACAGTGAGTAGACTCTCAAACCAGAGGAAATATCTCTGGCATGCACTTCATTACCATATGAATGCATGAAACCAGCTCAATGTTTCCTCCGCTCCTTTGCTGGGCCAGGCCATTTGTTTAGTGCAAAAATTGGGGCAAAGATGTAGGGCTAGATCTAACGCTCTGGCCCAGCATACATTTGCAGTAGTCTACAGTAATGTAGTTGATTGCGGGTTTTGTTTTTAATCGCGACTCATAAGCATACTCACTCTTGACTTATTCATGCGGTGGAGCTTTTTTTTCATCTTCATTTTACTGAGCATGAAGGGCTTTTAGGATGAAAAGTGAGGGAAAACAAAACAAAAGGTTTTACATATTTATGAGCGAGGGAAAAAGCGCAATGCTCAACTAGTAGAAGCTTTTAGTTTTCTTTCATTTACGTCAGCTTCCAGAGTCAACCTCTGACCCCATTTTGGATATGGGTAATATATGCAACTTGAGCTGCAACTGTGATGCCAGAACTTTTCCCTTGTCTACGTAGAAGCTAATTGAATTCCTTGCAAAGTTTCCACTTTAATACGGCCCAGCTGTAATGTGAAAAAAGAGAAATCTTTATTCGGGTTGATGGCTTTTTAATCAAAGTAGACCTATGTAGTTGCCCATATATATATATATATATATATATGATATATATATTTTGTACAGAACTTAATAGAAGCTGGCTGGTGGGGGTCAAAGTTGGACTCTGAAATTACGCCATAATACCCCCACCTCCCAAGTCAAGCCCACGGATGTGGGTCAAACGCTTGGCCCATTACCATGGCGATGTTTTTATTGGTAGATGGGTGGGCTTATGCGGTGGGGAGGTGGATACGGGGCTCTGGCAGCATTGTCTTTATGGCTGAGTAAGCTGCGTGTGTGCAGGGGGCGGCCGGCTGGCTGGCGGCCTTGAGAAGACTGGTGCAGGGTCAGGGCCGGGGGAGGAGAAGGCCGCTTCCTTCTCAGCTCACAAAACAACGTTTGTCCTTCTGTACCTGAAGTCCGGGGCTAAAATGCGCTGCAAAGCTACCCGTAGACGGCTCTCCTTCTTTTAGTTTGGGAAGAAACAGGTGGCTTATTCGGCAGAGTGCAGCAGGCTGCGGCTGCTTCATGATTGGCTGGAGAACTGACTGGCAGCGTCCGATTTAAAACGGGCGACGCCCCATCTTCCCTTCTTTCCCACCCGCCAATCTCTCCTATCTCCCGCCATTCCTCGCTGCCTCCCCCACCTCTGCCGCCCAGTACATACAGGGGCCTTGTTCTCGTCCCTCTTTATTTACAACAATCTCTCATTCTCTCCGGTCCAGTGCTTTTGTCATGAGGGATGGTACTCATTGGTTTATTCAAAGAGCCCCCCCCCCCCCCCTCCCCCCATCCTTCTTCCTCCTCGCCAGTGTCCCAGCCTCTCTTCTGACTGAAGGGCATGCTGTTTGTGACAGAAATTACATGCAGACAAACAGGAGAGTTAAACACATGTGAGCTCAACGTGGTAGGACTTCTTTTCAGCCGGAGCGATGAAGTGATCTGTCCTTAATACAAATAAACCCCCTTCCAGCATTTTCACAAAACACTGCTGCAACAAGCAAACAGAAAGTCTGACGTGATGTTTCGTTTGGCAACTCTACTTGTTGACACTTTGTTCTAACTCCTTCCCTGAAATATGTAAAGACTCTTAGTGGACAGTGTAGTTCTGCCAAGCCAGAGATTATTCATCATTACGACAGAGAGATGCAGGGAGCAGTACATTCTGTCTATTAAGAGGAATTTGATGGATGATGAGAGTGGTTTGTTTTTTCCACCTGAAATAAAAGAAGGAAAAAGTAAGTCCTTTAGTATCTCATTAGTTCCAGTGGAGTGAGGGGCTTAGGTCTTGATTTGGTTTTTGTGTTAATGGCTGTCTCGGTAAGGTCCTATCATTATGTAAATGAGCTGTCCTCGCCCCTTTGCATCGCTCCTGTAAATGTCGGAAGGATTTTAAAAGGTCAGGTGTGTGTGTGTGTGGGAAAGTGTAGCTCTGTCCCTGACATTCACTAGTACGAATGCGCACACACACACTTACTAACAGGTCTTCCTGTTTAAATGACACATCAATAACCTCCTCCTCTGCCGTATAATCACATTTTAAGAGTTTGTTTTGATTCAGGCATAAAAGTGTGCTTTGATTTACAGCTTGATGGAGATGTGATACCTTGGAAGTGTGTTGGTGCGTCTATGTGGCAAATGTGACCCCATTAATGGTAACTAACTAAATTATAGAAAGCCTGAAGCTAATGTTTGTCATTTCACCAAATGAGCCTAATGATTTTATTCTAGTTTCTTTTTTTTAAACAGAGATGCAATTGGAAAATTTAATTTAAACTTGGTGGCAATATTTAATGACCCTATTCTAAATGTAGTACCTCTTATCCAACATTTAAACTAGAGACCGATGAAATGCTTTCATTAAAACATTTTAGCAGCAAGGAATTTAAATATAATAAGTAATGTTGATCTTTCAGGGTTTTACACTATGTCCTTAAATAAATTAGTTTAATTGAAATTACTTTGCTCCGCATACAATGACCAGAAACACAAAGGATCCATCAGGTTTATTGTTGACTTGGCAAATCGTATTAGACAGGATGGATGGATCAGAAGGGAGGGAGGTCGATGAGCATGAGGCACTGCATCTTGTTGCATTCTAGGATGCAATATTGGACCACAAACACAACGAAGTACATGCACATACACACTTACAGCCGGTGATCAAAAGGGGCAGTAACTGCACCATAAGCCAGATGACATTCCAATATTACAGAGGTACCGTCACATTTCACAAAGTGTGTGCTTGTGCCGTCTTCTGCAACCCAGTTATCTCCCACAGATATCAAATCTGAGGATATCTTTTCTTTTATTCTTGCTGCTTCCCGCCCATTTAACTCCTTCAAGATGCTTTGCTGCCTACATGTAAGTAACGATAGTGGCCTTCCTGCATCTTCTAACTCTGTTATTTTTCCTCTTCCTCTTATCCTTCTTGTAAACGCTGGATAGACAATGGCTTATGTCGAGGTCACACCCCCCCCCACGGGGATGTTTGTGTTTGGCCCCCAGACAGCTGGAGTCGCTCCAATCTGATCCAAAGGAAAATTAGCAGAAAAATCTTTGTCTATCGCGAAGCAATGCCAAATGTCATTAATGTGATCGGGGCCAGCTGAGGGTTTTCCAAAAAGCACAACTGTTCCGGGGGTCGAGGATATTGTTGGCAGACGTGTTCAGGTTAACCGTGTATATTGGCTCACTGCGAGAGATCGTTCCAAAATGTAGCCTACAAAAACCACCCACGTGTTTGCTGATAACGGCGAGTTTTCAGTACTATTTGCAGGGGTAGCATGCCAGCAGCTTATCTTGTCTGAAAATGCCATAAGGAATGTGGCTTACTTCTTTTTTCTTACTTTTCCATGCCATTAGTGAGGATACCTTCTGCCAATTCTGCATTTTGCTTGTCTAACAAACCCCCAGCTGGAATGTGAGGGGATGCGGGTCAAACCCACTCCGACTCAGCCAATGTGGAGGATGAGCGAGCAGTAATTCCAATTGAAGATGCACTGAAAGGCAGCCAAACTGTTTAAATAAAATCCCCTTAATTAACTAGACGTGGGATACTGCCGTCTCTGTGACTCCGTTGTAGGGAAATCACTGAGGAGGAGCAGCGAGGTGGGGGAGGTGGTGGGTGGGGGTGTAGGGAAGTGAGGATGTCGACATCTTCACATTCCACACCGCAGCATCTTGGCAGAGGGGATGTAGGAGGGTTTCACTGACATGGTGTGAGGGAGCGAACCAGGGAGGCCAAACATTATCGTCTCATTTGTAATTCAGTCGCACCTCCCTCCCTCCCATCTCCTGCTCCTTTAAAGCACGGGACGCATATTCAACAGCCAAAGAGCCCTCCATTGTGGACATAAATGGGCCGCGTGTGTTCATCTTTCTTTTTTTATTACAGTTACCTGACCCATAACCATCTTCCTGTCATCTCTCCTCCCATTTCTTCTGTCTTTGTCACATTCTTTTATTTCAGAAATCCTTCTCATAGTGGACTCAGCAGATCTCCCTTGACTTTGTCCTCCTCAGCGTGTTCCTACTTATTGTGTGTGTGTGTGTGTGTGTGTGTGTGTGTGTGTGTATATATATATATATATATATATATATATATATATAATACACACACACACGGCAGCTCATTAGCAGTCACCTTAATGTGTCTAAATGCAGTAAGCGGGGTGGAGGGTGGTTTGCGCTATTGATCCGGTATTGAATGGTGGATGATGCAGTGCCCTCGTGTGATATTGAAAACATTTAGGGCTCGCTCTGTCGGCCTGACGGCACTATGAAACATTTCTCTCTCCCCCCCCCCTCATTCTCCCTTCCCATGTCCTCTCCATCCTCAGTTTGCTATGTCGAGCCAGTTTCGCGTTGCCTTATTCGTTCTTTCTTTTTTTGCCATCTTTTTTTTAAATTTCCCCACATGGCTTTTTCTTCAAAATGCGTTACCCGCAGCACTGCGGCTGTTTTGTTACCAATCTGCACACCTTTTGCTCCTCTACTAATACACACGCTGAGATGCTCGCTGCATCTTCGTCACATCTGACTTTGACAAGGTCATGTCAAATTCTCAGTTAGGCAGTGGAAAGCCTGGCTGCAGGAAGGAAAATTGAATTTGGTGTGACTGGATCTTGTCGGTTCTCTGGATGTAGTCATGCTCCCCAAAAAAGCTTATGCCCACCTGCTTTCAATTCAGTCAGCTTTTCCTTTGATCCAAGCAGACTTATCTGAGGAACGGCGTAACATGACACGCAGAAAGAAAATCTGGTTTTCTTCTAGATATCATCAAAAAAAAATGTGAGATAAGAAAATGGAGCGAGGTCGTCATAATGCACAACAGGTTGATTCCTCATGAAAGCCAGAGGAGAGTGTTGTTGTCTTCCACAAGACCAGCTGTGCCGTCACGACTGAATCTAGCAACCGATATCTGAACCGAAGCTTCACTTGTTGCTAAACAAGCAGCGCACTCGTCATTGGTTGAAAAGGCCAGAGCATTAAAGACCTGCCCCGAAGCAAACGGCGCAGGTCAAATGGAGGCAGCCGGTTTATTCCGTTATCGAGCCTGCGTTTTGTCAACAGGGCGTGCCGTTTGTTCGGTGTGGCTCCTTGGGTTGTCACATTTGTGCCTTTTTTTTTTTTTTTTTTTTTGCTTCCACTCCTCCATCTTGACTCTGTCCTCCTCTGCCCTCTTTAACTGTCTAATGCTCAACTTCCTTCTCTCTGTAATTTGGTTGCCATAATTGTTCCATCTGCTCAGTTATCTGCTGTTTCTTACTGTATCTCTCTTCCTCCTCTCATCTTGTTTGCTCTCCTTCGATGTGTTCTTACTCATCAATTCCCCTGTTTGTGCTTGTGAAATTGGGCTGTCTGTTGCTCTCCTCTATCCTCTTACTCCCTCTTTTCCTTTAATCTGTCGCTCTCTTCTCGTCTTCTCGTCTTCTGCGGCTCTTTTCACGTCCCACCGTCCAATTCCCCAGTTGTCTCCTCCACCTAAGTCAGCTCCAGAGTTTCCCTCTCTAAGCTTATCCAAACTGCCTATGCTTCTTTCCCTCTCCTACTCCCATTTTCTCCCTCTGTCTCTCCCTCCACTTTCCTCTCATACCTCCCTGACAGCCCCCACCCTCCCTACAGACGTTGGTATTGCAGGCATCTACCTTCCTAACTCTCCTAACGAGGTTTCTTCTGCTTCATTTTCCTCTACACATCAATCTTCCCCCACCCCCCCCCCCCCCTCCCTTTTTCTTTCTCTCCTAATGGCCAAGAACACCTCCTCCCACTCCACCCTGCTGGGCATTTTTTTTGTTTTTGAAGGTTAAGTTGCTGTGACACTTTTACAGTGTTTTACCCAACCTCACCCCTCCTCCAATTTGTCTCACGGGCCTCTCTCTCTTGTGCTGTGGAACGACACTCATCACCACCTCCTTGCACGTGACAGCACACACGAACGCAGAGCGCACACGGCACGTACATAGCGGACACATGCACCCAATTCTCTGGGCTGATTTGATGGTTGACTCACTTGATTACTGTACAGAGGACAGGAAAGGGGAAGTGATGGAACAAAGTCAGGTCGGTGTGTGTGTGTGTGTGAGCCACGCATGAGGTAAACTGGCGAAATGGAAACAGATGCAGGATTTGATTTAATTTCAGCAGAGTTGACCTGTCTTGCAGTGCCGGGATGGAGCCGACGATGTCCACTCCCCCGCTGCTACATGCTGTCACACCCTCGTCTCCTCCGCAGGAGGCTACTCGGCCGGTAATACAGCTCGACTCAAATAACCGGAGCCTCGCCTAAAAGTTGAGAGAGGCGTTTAATTGCCACTCTACTGACATTACAACCGGAAACTTTTTTCTTAAATAGGAAATCAGAAACGTGTGCACAGATCCGCTTGCAGTATAATGCTGAATATACGTTGGGTCATCTGACCCATCTTGGTTATCGCTTAACTGTGAAGACCCATGTGACTTTGCTTTTTAAGATATGTATTTGAGCTTTAGCAACAAATACAGTACACACAAACATTGTTGTAAATGCACGCCCAGATATGCGGAACTGAACAATGTCCATAAGCTTCTTGAAATGTCAATACAGAGTTATGATTTAACGTTGTTTAAAAAAAGAAAAAGCAATGACCTACATAGAAGTTGTTCAGCTATAGTTCAGCCTAAAAGCGGATGTATTTTAACCTCTAGAGCAGAAAATATTCAATGGGATAATCCATTTGTTATTCAACAATAATATAAATGGGAAACTATGATGGCTGTCTTTGGCCAAAGAAATTGTCAGATAACACTTAACCAGAGATGAGCTTACAAGTGAAAACGCTTCATTCAGCACAAAAAAATGCAAATCAACTACAAAAAAATATATTTGACGAATTAAAGAAAGCCATTGATATGTCAACTATATTTTTCACATACATCTGCACAAGGATCATTCTACATTGGCCAGCAGCAACCTTGTGTTGTAGTACAGGCAGTAATAACAATAATGCACTTCAGTGTTACTGACAACAGAGACACTATTGTTCTCAGTCCAAGATGAGACACCCCCCCCCCCCCCCTCATCCCACTCTGCCTCCGCCTCCCCTAATCCAGGTGAGTGGAGTGATACCATTGAAAAGGGGGTCTATTGTCCTTCATTCCCCTTCCTACCTCTTCACCACACCTGTATCGATGGACAGACCTGCCTTTGAGTTGTGTCCCCAGAGGGAACATGGCTTTGTAAAAAGAGATGATTGGGTAGTTTCTGTTGGAACAAAGGCTGATGGAGGGCCTTTTTTTGTTGTTGTTGTTGTTGCATGGAATAAAAAAAAGTGTCTTTGCTTAAGTCTGATATTCCTGTCAAAGAGCATTTGTGTGCAGAAAGTCCAAACTATTCCTACGTGCATGTTTACCCTGTGCATGTATCACACACTTGTTTGTTATTTGGCTGCGCGCTGTTTTGGCTTTCCATCTTGGCCTCTTTACGAAGAGCCGCGAGGAAGAGACGCGAGGAAGAGACGGAGCGAGCAGGAGACGCACAGTATCTCCTCTGCTGCCTCGTACTTGTCACTGAGGCCCGCTGGGCGTCTACTCGCTCCTTCGCTGGGAGCTGTCTCCTGAACTCGCCCCCTATTAACAAAAAGAAAGAAAGCACTTTAACCGCTTACTTCTGTCCTTTCCCCCATTTTTCTCATTGCAACCAGCTCCCGGCTGATTCGTGCACCAGTGATTCATGAATTCATGTCTGGCATGGTGTGTGTGTGTGCATGGGCGCAGGGCCTGAGCGACAGAAAAAGGCTGCATGCTGGGGGGGGGGGGGGTGTAAAAGAGGGAGACGCAAAGGGGATGTGCTGTGACGCCAGCCCTGATTAGAGGAATAGCACTCGCTGTTTAAACGCACATTTAAATAGACACCGCCTCAGGAACATCTTGGGTGAGTGGGGGCTGTGTGGTTGTGGTTCCCCTTCCTCTGCTTGTGTAAACTAACACAAGTGTTCTCAATTGTTCTGTTTTTAAATAGAAGCCCCTGAGGCTCCACCCTCCAACTTTCCCTTGTTCATTTGTTTGATGTCTCATTCTAGATTTTGCTCTTTACTTTTGACACAGAATTGCTTTATCTGGGATAAATGCCTGATGTACTCACAGACGGGTCCCTCCGCGCTGCCCATCTCCTTCTCCTCTGCATCCCTTTACATGACTCCCTCTCACGTGGCAGCTCATTTGGCCGTCATCCCTGTGCCTCCCTTCCCCTCATTCAATTCATGTCCTCCTCGCCCCTTGCAGATGGCTTTCTTTCGCCTCTCCCTTCATCACCTCGGCCCATTGTGTTGAGTTTACATTCTCTCGGCAGTCTTCGCTCGGGCCCTGAGTGTCGTACTTTAATTTCCTCTCCCTCCCCCATTGGCTCTTTGCTCCTCCCCTCCTCTCAGTTGGATTTCCATAGAGAGGGGTAGAGATGGGGCTGTCGGGATGGATTGATGGATTGCGAGAGGCCACGGGTGAAGGGATCTGGACATTTGATGGAAGCCCCTGTCAGTCACGATACTAAAAGAATTGGCTTGTTTGTTGTACAAATATGTGGAATACTCACCTGATACATGAGCATTTTTCTCCTCTGCTGTCCTTTTTTGTAATTGTTTCTCCAATGTGGCCCTAATGCGGCAAATGTAAAACCTTCTTTAGAAGGATGCTGTCATCTTGGAACTCAGGACCCCTCCATTGACATCGACTCTGCGCTGCACATCTGCCCTTTGTAAAAAGCTCTGTGGATGACATAATTATCCAGTGTCAACGTGTGACAAGCTGAGCTTAGCTGCATTAGAAGAATTAATATGCACAGCGTAGGAGGCAGCTTGTCCATGATCTTCTAATGCTTACAGCTACTCTCTTCCCTCCGCTCATCTTGGGAAGCCATCACGCGCTGGAGGGAGTTCTCTCTGAAGCCATCAATGCTAATGTTCCACTGTCGTCTTTCTCACCCAGTGGAATGTTTTAAGGCTTGTGTAATCTCCATCTGTATCGCCTTCATTTGTCAAGTATAATGAATGCACTTGAGTTTTTACTTGGTCATTAAATGCTGACACTGGGGTTAATTGACCTTAAGGGAATTAGATAGGCGGTGATATCATAGTAATGCCAGTCTGATTAAGTATTTAATACATAATTCAATATTTCACTAAATTCCTACGGAGATCCCAAACGTGTAGATTGTAATGTGACACTTCCAGATAATTACTTACTTTTTTAATAGTTTTACTATTTCCAAATGTTTTTAATGATTCAAATGTTGTTTTAAAGAATTTTCCATCCTCAAACTAAAACAATGTTATTCTTATGTAATTTGTATATGAAAGATGAGATGGTGTAATAACTTTAGTGCAGCTGCCATATATCATAACTCAAAGTACAGGTCAGCTCAGGGAGTCAGCAGCCTGAGAACAGAACGTATAGCTTGAAATATTAAAGCAGGTCTCTGGCTCAGATGATGAACTGCCAGCGGGTTAAAGGGTAACATAAGTATTCTTGAACCTGGACTATATGTTCCCAACCTTTTGATTCCAAATGAATTATGGACTGTGAAATTTAGAATTAAGTTGCTGACATTATGGAGATATTAAAGAGTAAAAAAACATTGTCACCTTTGATATTGCGTCATCTCACTTTCTGCCCAAAAACAGTGGAAATGTAAGAGATAAAAAGAAGAGTGCCGGTGTCAGAGGTCGTTCTGTCAAACTCCAGAAAGATTATTGTTAAACAATTTCCATGTCTTCGCTGAAAACTTTTGCTCAATTTGACATTATGCGATGCAAGATTTCCAAAGGAGATTTCTTGAGAGCAAAACAAACAGAATGGATGAAGTTAAAAAAAAATCCTGTACGGCCATCAGAACACCATGAGTCTAATACAGAACAAACACTTTTAGTCAACGTAAATTGTCAGTGAGGAATTGCCAGATATGCTTTAAATTGCAGCATAATTTCATAAATTGTTGTCTGCACGTGGCTGACTGCTATTGGACTCTTCTGCGTTATTCACACATGGTCAGCCAAACTTGAGCCTATAAACAACGTTTGAAAGTCTTTACAAAGGCGGTGGCAAGACACGGTTTTGGCATAGACTCATTGGAGAGGAGAAAAGCAGCCACTGAGCTGTAGTACTGTAATGATTGACTCGCGCCTGAAATCAACTCATTAATTCAGCTCGAAACATCTTTGTTTCAGCTTTTCAGTTATGAGGGTTTGCTGCTTTTGTTTCTTTTGTGATTTGCTCACTGAATGTAATTTTAAAGACCGCACTTTGGGCTCCAAAAAATGGAAAATGTGCTGTTTATTGATCATGAATAGATTTCTTTAGATCAAATTAATATACAAAGTTGTATATAAAATGACATTGCGATCCTCGCGTTACAATACAAGAGGGATGTGAGTTTATGTGAAAGGCTTCTAGGAGCTCTTGACAAATTTGAGGCACGCCTCGGTCTAGCACAAAACCATTCGATCACCTGCCAGTTGACAAAGCCCACATGTGTCGAGTCGGTGATGGAAGAAGCGGTGGGAGGAAACGGCGATGCAGAGATCGTGTGACTGGCGGCGGACAAGGATTAGCAAGCGGGAGAGCCGAGTGTGGGCCACGGCGTTGGAGGTAAATATGTGTTGGCAGTAGCTAAAGGGTAAGGGCACAATGGCGTGAGGAGAGAGAAGCCGGTTACCGAACCGTCAGCGGTGGTAATGAGACCCTGGTGCAGCCCCGTGGAACCACGTCCCTCATCGGAGCGGAGCACTGGGAAAGTAGTTGGAATAACTGCAGCTACCAGCCCGGGAAACTCGATGCAACATTTCACTTTGATGGAACATTATTACTCATGCGCAACCCCGTAGGAAATCTTAAACAATCATCCAAAAACTGTAGGATCCCCGGGGAGGTGTGATTACTCCGGGCGCACTGGCCTTATCCAACACTCATATTTTGAGCGCTTTGTCGAAAAAAACATTAACACATTAATGACAAGCAGGCGCATCATAGAAATAATTCTGGGTCTTTGTTTGTGGTTCATCATCTGTGATCATCTCATTTAGACTTGTTTTTCAAAAGTATGCTGATGAATGGGGACCCGGGAACGGCCAGAGCTCTGCACACTGCAACTGATTTCAGCACTTGATTGTTAATAATCTTGTGTTCGGGTTTGCCTGCTAAAAACTGAAAATGTTAGATTAGTCTGAAAAGCTGCTTTGAAAATTGGTTAGCAGAAAGGGTGTAATGAGAAAAAGATTAAGGTGTACTCGGGGGGAGAATGTAAGGTGACAGATTGAGATAGAGGCAGTGGAAAAGGGAGGAAAGAAGGGCACAAGCTGCTCAGGAAAAAGGTGTTAAGACGGTGTCAGAGGTATTGCGTCGGATGGGTGTGCGGCGCAGATACACACTCCCTGCAGCAGGCTCAACGGGGTGACTATACCCCCCCCCCCCCCTTCCCTCCCTCTCTCCTTCCCTCCTACGGTCGATACAGTGCAGGTGCAAGTCCAAGCGGGTGGACGTTTTGTTTTTTAATGGCCGACATCAGTGAGTGCAAGAAAATGTCCTTTTGTGTTCCGCCAATGGTGGGTGGGTAAATATTTTGGAGGGCGCATGCTGCGCCGGTAGATTGTTCTCTTGAGCAGCGGGGAGGGAGGGAAGGAGATGGCGAGCTAGAGGAAACAAACTGAGCTTTGTCCGGCACGCCCGGGCCAAATAAACCGCTTTACTCTTTCTCCTTCATTTGGTGCCAAATGACATTGCTCACACCGCTACTGGGGCGCCCCTTCGCTGCCAGCGGCCTCGATCCTGAGTGAACAATGTGTACTTCTCAGGGGGTCCCCCCCCCTCCCTCCACACTCCCACACTCCTCCCGGGGCCTGAAGGTGTGCACCACGGGAAACAAAACTCCGCTAAAGATGACATTCATGCTGAGGGAGCCTTGTTAGAGACATGTTGGGCGCGTCTCATTTTCTACCATGCGAACTCGATACGAGGGAGAATAAACACGGCAACTACACCCTTTTGTGCTGTATGTATTTAATTTTTAAGGGCAGAACGGCCCCAGTGGGGGATGAGAGGGGTCATTCATTCATCTCGCACCCAACACACACCTCCCTCACAGGCCTTTCATCTTTACTCTCACAGGCGTCTCTTGTTCTGTTAGTCTCACTGAAGAGAAAGAAGGGGAATGGGGAACAACGACAGAGGAAGGATGTCAGTGCAGGGGTGAGGAGGGGTGGTTGAAGGAGAAGAAAAAGGGACGACATGTGATTTGTGTGTTTCCTGTTTCCTGTAAAATCATCCACCAAGCGACCCGCCCTAATCCATCACCTCCATTTTTGTAACGGGTTGCAAAATTTCTTTGCTTAGTGCTGCGCCATTTCCTTTTTTCCCCCTCTTTAATTGCATCCTTCTCATCCTCTTGTTGCCTTGCCTCCCTTTCTCCCTTCCACTCTGTCCACCCCTCGCTTCCCCTGGGGCTTGCCTTAGTGGGTTGGTTCCAGTCTGTCTGTTCGCTGATGACTCCACTTGGAGCAGATGTGATGCTGAGCAGCTGTTGCTCTGCAGTCATACACAGTATGCCCCCTCCCATATATATATATATATATATATATATATATATAATATAAAATCTCATTTCCTCCCTCCAATATCTACTAGGTTGTTATTTAGATGTGCGTCTTTGTTCCATGCTACGCCATTACTTAATTGTAAATTGCTAAGCTTCAGCTTCGTTTCATATTTGAATTCCCAGATCTGCTGTCTTATCTGACCAGCCTCACCAATTTGTTTCACTTTCCGGCCTCCCTGATGCAGCTGTTAGCGTTCAAAGCCCATTAGGATTTTAGTCATAATACGTCTGGAATGTCTGTAGTCGTGAGAAACGATAGCCAGCCACTGACGTCCTCCCTACAGAGGGCAGAGGGAGGGTATTGTTCAAACATAAATCTGGCCAAATGAGAGAAATGCAAAATAATTTGTATTGTTGTTCCTTCACCTAATGACACAATATTATTCAAAGCCTGTCACGAAGCTAGAATAAGAATATTTATGTCTAGCTTGTCATTTAGATTCATGGAGGCAAATCGGGACTTGGACACATGATTGAAGATGAAGTGTGGGCATTTATTTCGGCTTTCGCCCCGCGCTTATTTACATGGTTCTTTCGGGCTCTCAGCCTCCGTTTCTGCCCGTATTGGCTGGCTGGCGAACTGAGCATTCTCTGACAGGTGCCCTTATGTCTGAGATTAGAAGTGAAGAGGTAGAGAAGCGGGAGGGGGGGGGGTGGTCATGTCACTTTGATGACTTCAGCCTGGGGAAACCTATTTTTCTGGACGGGGCGTAGTGCGCCGGTGTGGCAGTGTGTACATAAGCGTGCGTGCGCGCGCGTGCCACGCCCGTAATTGGCTGCTGCAGCCGCGGCTGTCACGCTCACAGCGCGGCCTCTGATCTTGTGGAAATCTGGGATCAGCGTGGCAGATCCGCCTGCTAATCAGCACCTCGGAGCCCGAGCACAGGGACGCCAACCTGTGCTGCGCTCTGGAGGCTGGAATATCACCGCACTCGGGATTTAATCGCACCAAAAATCCCTTAATGGAAAACGCTGCGTGAAGTCTAATTTGAGGATGATGAGATAAAACTTAAGCCTGTGTAATGTGGGTGTGTGTGAGAGGGAGAGAGGTATTGACAGCGACGTGTGCTCTGTGCACGTGACTGAAACACCGATAAGGAATATCGAGCGTCACTTTGCCCTCTCGGATGATGAGATTACAAGGCCAGATCCCCGATGGCTCTTTTTGCACTTTACCCTCGCCGGTCCTTCCTCTGTGTGACCGGCGAGCGCTCCTGTTGGCATACCGCACAGCGTTATTGGGAAATTCATGAGAGGGATTCATCACTCATTCCTGGCTCCCCATTGAGGCCTGCGCTAATTAGTCGGCGTCTGTGATTAGTTGGCTCGTGTTTGATCTGCGTCTCTCCTCTCCCTCTCTGTCGAGTAGACTGCCTGCATGGCTGGGCCACGGTTTGGCTGCAAGGGGCACCCGACACACAAAGAGCGGAAAAACAGCCGCACTGAGATGCACGCAGCGGCAGGCTTCCCCCCTGCCTTTCGGGGACCCTGCAGGGGGGCCTCGGAGACACAGTATCATACAGGAACACACAAACATGTGAGCTGCAGTGCTCCAAACCAAAACCAAAAGCACTGGGATTAGGAAGAGTACGGTTGTTATTCTTCCCTTTCACTTTGAGTCATTTAAAATCCCCCCCATAAAAGCAGACGTTGCACTGCTCACGAAGTAACGCAGGGCATCGGCGGATAGCGTAGAAGTGGATTTACTTAACTTAACCCTCGAGTGATTACAGCTGACGATGGGCAAATTATGAATGTAATTAAATTTGTACAAATCCCCCTTTGCTCCCCTTTTTGCGTCGGGCTCTACGGCAAAGCACAGCAGGGGTATCTGTACCGCGTTTAATGTCACAAATAGGAGCAATTCTTTGGTGCATGAAAGAGCGCTGTCTAATTACACAGAAGCTGTGATATCGGAGGACCCGTCTGTCCTTGAAGCTGGCCACTGGAGCATGGCGGGGGCCAGTTCTGGTCTGTTCATGCCCCCATCCATCCATTCATCCATTCATCCATCCCTCTCTTCCCAATCCTCCATCGGCCTCTCTGCCTTCAGGGTGTAGATGGTAAACAAAAAGCGGCTCCTACCCAGTGTAGTGACGACCCGACGGGGGCATCTCGTGTTTCCTCCCTTTTTTAAACTGGAGCAAGGAGCTTCAATCGCAGTCAGATCAATGGCAGCATAATTGTGATTGTCGAGCCATTACAGGCTAAACCGGGGTTTGTACTGTTGAGGGGAAATTCGATCGGTTACTGTTTGCCTCAAGTAAAGCTGTTAGGGTACAGCGAGCAGTTTATTCTCGACCCAGGAACTAAGATCCATCTTCTTTTGGAAGTTACCGATCTTAGTGGTTGTTTCTTTTAAAATGTTCAGGGAACACTATTTAATAATTATTCATTTAAAAAAATAAACCAGCGAAATTTGCCGGAGACGGGTCTTCTTGTCTCCGATTTTGATTAAGCTCAAGGGTCCAAATCCACATAGTACGTGTTTGGCTTTTAAGCTCAAATAACTGATATATATATAATATGTAGTTAATCAAAACAGTTGATGGTCTGATTATCTTAGGGCCAACTAATTCTTTCAGCTCTACTAATCATTAATGGGGATGAAGAATTCATTTCAGAATCAACAAACATAACATTTTACAAAATGAAAACATTACGTCATTAACAAATTACTGCAGGAAGTAAATGATGATCATACATGTTATCAGTTGAGTGCTTTTCCTAGTTCTGAAGGATACTTAATAAAAAAAATATTTAGAAAATCCACGACTTTCATCACGCCCTAGAGACAAGAATCAATCATTTAAGGTGGTATGTAAACACGGTGTAGAGTGAATGATGCTCGCAAAGACTCCCATTGCTGAAATTATGGTGTATATATATATATATATATATATATATATATATATATTCTTTGCCATTTATTTATAAGACGTATGTACATTTTTTTCAGTTTTTATGTACTGGTGTGCAGTTTTTGAGAATACGAGCTATGCACAACTCCCTCTTCTGATCCGTCTCCTTCAGCTGGACGTCTGTTAGTCTTTCAGTCAATCACCCAGCCGCCAGCACCAAAAACCATGCGCCATGTTGCCAAGGCAAGTTGTCACAGTGACTGTCCTTCACAGAATACTCAAAGTTGATCTTGACGTTCAGCCGGAGGGAGGACCAGAGAGCAGCCTCATCCGTCCCTCCTGCTACTCCCCTGCTGCATCGTTTTATAGAATCCGCAGTCCAAACCACGTGTCTGCCCCTCCCTCCTTTTCACTTGTTGAAGTGAAAAGTTTAATCTTACCTCCTATTGAGACTTGAAGACAAAAGGCTCTTCACCTCCGCCCTCGCAGCTCGCTGCAGACCTGCGGGGAGGAAACTGAGGCGGCTGTAACACACTGGGTGAGGATTCTTTCTGCTTGTAATTGCTTCACTGATCTATTGTTTGTATCTTTTTAGTTTTTTTTTTTTTCCCACATCCTGCCTACCAGCCTGATGTTTACCAATGGCTACCATCTCCAAACCTCAGTGATGAGCTCTTTAAGTTAAAAGAAAATGTCATTTTAGAAGTATTGCATGGCTGGGTAGTTTTCAAAATGGAGGTAGACTGATGAACAGCTATGAACAAGTAAGACATTTGAGCAATATACGCTGCATTATGAATCATCGCTTTTGCTCCAATGTTAGTAAAACGTTTGCAAGACCATACACAGTGATTTTACTGGTGAGTGTCATATTTTGGAACAAAACTCTGTCCTGAAATCGTCCCCTGCAGACCTCTTTTTGGTGCTCCTACACTGAGTAGCTGTCAGCAATTCCACCCAGCTGGCTGTTTTTGACGGACACACTCGTGAGTTTGTCATAATATTATTACGCACCTCCCGTGTTTGTTTGCTTGTGGAGCCTGACCTTCTGTCTTCCATATGGCCGACATTAATTTGCTAACGCGCCGCTGTGATGCTCCTGACAGATCGACTGTGCTAAATGCCGTCTCCCTCGTATCACTGCTCCGCATGTTAATCCTTTCAATGTGCAGTATGAATTGAATTGGATTGGTTGACTGTGAATGAGCTGCGCGTGGACAGCGTTGTTGACCATTGGGCGGGCTGGGCGACGGCCCTCAATGTGGGGAATAGAAGCTGGGAAATGAAGCCGCCACACCTCCAAGGTTATGTTGAGGTGAGCGTTGGCGTCGAAAAAGACCCTGATACAGCTGCGTTTGACTCCGAAGGCGGGGTTGCCATGGAATTCCTTTCACTTCAACAGGCGGCTCTGTTTTTAATTCGGTGTAGGATCACACCCAGCTTGAAATATCCTCTGTGACACCTCGGTAGACTCGCATCCAAGTGTTGTTAGGGAAGCAAAAATAGGACGCATTATCACATTATGTTAACATCTGCCACACCAAGGGGCGGATGAAGGCATGCATGCACACATATACAGGAAATGATGGATGGAAAGAAAGACATACACAGCCTGCCTTAAACATTTTTTAAAGTATTTGGCAATGCTCTCCAGATTTGCTCTCCTGATATTTTGACTTAGCCTGATCCTTTTAATTCAGCAATTTCCAAAGTGAGACGTTGATTTGAATACAGACAAACACACTTCACACACTCTTCCAAAGTCATTCAAAGAGTGAAGTGTGAAGGTGGTTTTGGCAAGTTTTTTTTCCATACCTGGTGGAGAGGTGCAAGGCATAACCTTGCACCATTTTAAATGGATCAAGATATTTCCCACTCTGACCTGAGACCTGTCTAAAAAAAACAAATGTTTTCTCAAGTCTTAAGATTTAAATTTCATGCTCTAGCACGTACTGCAGATCTGTCACACGGCAGTAAAACCCCAAACTGACACGAAGGGCTAAAATAACATGCCGGGTTCAATTACCATGAGGAGTGATGGCACACAGGGCTAGAATAAAGAAGTCAGACAAAAAGGAACTGTGTAAAAAAAAAAATTTTTTTTTTTAAGTAGTCAAGGAAGAGCAGAATAAGCCACAGGGATAAAAAGGATTTATTCCAAAATGAAAAGACAGGACATGGCTGTGGCATAGAGGAGGAGGGGGGGGGGGGGAGTTGTGCGACGCCGAGAGAGAGAAGGCGAGTGCGGTGGAGGTAGAATGATGTGCCGGGCAGACAAAGCAGAGCCGGGAGCCGCAGGGGAGCCGGGGGTCTGTCAGCCATCCAGCCAGTAAGTTATTCAGTCACTTATTCAGTGGGTCGGAGCAATAGCGGCAGCGCGGCAGCATAGAAGCAGCAGTTATTAGTTTGGCTCGAGAGAGCTGTGTCCTTTCCGTCCGCAGTAAACTGCCCGTTACAAGCGAGACTTTACTGACCCTAAACGCAACCTTGGTACCAGACGATGGCGACACGGCCCTTTTCTTTTCTTTGCCCACTTTTACACACACTTTCTGCTTCACACAGCCGCTGCGTCCCTTCATGTCCCGCCGTCCTTCTTTATCGCACTCTTTTATGTTTGACTCTCTCTATCCCATTTCCTTCTCCCTCCTGGGTCAGGTACAGTGTGAATGTTGGTGTTTATCAATAATGAAAAGATGGGAGGAGGAGGAGGAGAGCACACTGCTCTCGTTCTTACAGGGTATGAATTATTCACCCAGTGGAGAAGAGTGGCTCTCCACCCTGTGTGTGTGTGTGTGTGTGTGTGTGTGTGTGCGCGCCCGATTGTGTGTTTCTGAGCATAGTTATACTTTACGGAATAGATGTACGTGCGGAAATGTGTTTTGTATGAACACACACTCACCATTTTTTCACACTGAAAGCATGGTTTTCCCTTAGCTCGGCACATCCTAAATGATTGAGCATATTGTGCATGTTGTTGGTTGTAAGGTTAATTTGTAGCGAGCTGTGTTACACTTTGGTAAAGAAACCATATATAAAGTTTAAGTATCGCTCCTGTTCTCCCAATTTCATTCAAGCAAACAGAATTTCTGCCTTATACCGGAAGCCAGAGCTTAACAGACCTGAAATGATCATTTTGTGGAATGTCCATAACTGAGGATGAAAGATGAGTGGAGTGGCCCCACAGAGAGATAGATGCAAAGGCTATTTATGTAGTTTTGTGTCTGGGCCCCTGCAGTTAAATTACTGGGAGATCCCATTGTGCATTCCTCCATTTTGTCAGTTTCCTGTTACCTTCCAACTCGTACATCCTGTATGGATGTATAGTATTGCGGCAAGACAAAGGTCATGGTCCAGCTTCGTACAAGTAAGGGTTTGGCATTTGAAGCTGACATGTTCACTGTTCCAAGAGTGTGAAACGGTCTCTCTTAAGAGTATTTTACTTTCCCCTGTTGGTTTTTTTATTTTATTAAGATGATGCACTTAATTCAATTGGCAAATGCTTAGTTTTCCAATTGATATTTGATTTAGTCTTACGGCATATTTGTCATTAACAGGCAGCTAAACAAGAATATGTATCGGTCTTCTCATGCAAGTGGGTTTACGGACACACACACACACACACACACACCTCCCTTTTCAGATTCTTCCTCCAGCTGTTAATTTCTCCTTGGCACTTTGAAGCCTGTTCATGTCTCCTCGATGTCCCTCCCTCCAAACCCTTATTTCTCCTTCGTTCCCCTTCTGTTACATTTCTGCCTCCCTTCCTCATTTCTCCCTCTGATTTCCCTTCTTTCTCCACACTTCTCAGGGTGAGTTATCAAATATTTCATCATGTCACTGAACAAAGTGAAGCATAGCTCTCCCTTCTTGCACCTTTTTTTTTTTTGCTCCTGTTGCATCACAGGCTCTATTTTTCTGTGTTTTATTTTACCTGCTGTCTGCATGCAATCTCTGTGTAATAGAAAGCTCTTTAACGAGTGTGTCTCTTTACGTTTCCGAGCCCATTGAACATCTGTGGCGCAGATCTCCCACAATGGCCTTGGCTGCTTTTTAAAGTGTGCTCCTTTTATCAAACAGAGGGGCTTCGGCTTGATTGCTCCCACTGGTAAATCCTACCGCATGGATGAATTCTAATAGGATGTCATAAGCACTGCCTACTTCCAAATGTAGACTTCTCATGCGATATCAATTGGCCCCTCATAGAGGTCCCCAATGCAAAGGTCAATAAGAAGGCGTATCACAAGTCTTCATACGTTTTATTCTTGGCTTGTCAAACTGCCTCGCCTGTCAAAGCTAAGCTGCATTCCCACTCTGCTCCATGCATACTAAAGTTTCCGCATCTACATGTGTGTCTGTGTCTGTGCGTGCACATGAGCGGTTGCATGCACGTTCACATTCGGGCGCGTGTGAAGGTCAGAGGAGCCGCCGCTACAGCGGTGTCGGGTAGCTGCAGCCGGCCGCTGGTTCAGGTCGCTGTGGTTTCAGACTTTCAGGCTAACCGTGGATTCCAGTGGCAGTTTGAACAGGTCACGTGTGTCGTGTGTGTGTGTGTGTGGAGGACACAACGTCACACAGGAAACCCAGTTACACCGGGACTCCATTTTAACTTGAGTGTCTGATTTAAAATGAGTCACATCTTTTAACCGTCTCTGCTTGAATTTCTAAAGCTACACAAAGGAAGTAACTGTTCAAAACGAAGTCGGTCAGGACCGAAGTATTACAGTGACCATAGTAACAAGGGGACCTGAATTATTCAAGATTTATAGAGGTCACAAGCTGTTTCTGTAAAGGCTACTCTGGTTTGTGTATGGGAACAACAGACTTTTGAAAATTAAACTGTAGTCGGTACATTCCTAGCTCCTTTTTCATAGTGAAGTGTTTAGAAAACAGGAAGTGTTGTCACGGCCCTGCTGCATTGTTCAAAATTCTACTCCGGAACTGAACTAATTGGAAGTCAACATCCTCAATGGGCAAAGTTAGTACGTTCATCTCAGGTCCATTCGCTGGAGTGAAGGCAACCGAAAATGTGTCACTGTCCCAATTCTTACCAGTTGCACCGTACAAAGCTACAACCCCAGTAATTATTGTGGAATTGAATCGGTTTCTCTGTGCCAGTGTCTCAAAAATCCCCCAAGAACTAAATTGCACAGCAGCTACAAAAAGCTGGTATTTTGGCAGCTGAGTCATTTAGAAACCACTTGTGCCTGCACACAAACACACGCGCACACTTCCGCAATAGAACCTGTAGCATTGAAAAAATGAGAAAGAAACTGTTGGGATGGATTCTCTCGGTGGGCGGAGTTAACATTCAAAGAGGCGTTTTATTTGGCGTTTTCTTACATTAAACGTGGCATATATATATACATATATATATATATATATATATATATATATATATATATATATATATATATATATATCCCTCCAGATGCATAAAAAGATGATTTCTCCATGTACACCCAAAGAGAAAGTGAGAAAGCAAAGTGTGCACGTGATTTAAAAATGTGTTCATCAGAATTCACTCAGCCACCAAAGAAATGATCGTGAAGTCAGACCAAAGTGTAGCTCGCAGTATCGTCCCAACATCATAAGTGGCCCCTTTGGGTCAGATACGCAGCACGTCGAAGTCATCAAGCTTGAAATATGGGATTCACTCTTATTCCATTACAAAAAAGCAGCAGCCCATCAGGACAACACCGCACTGTATCATAGCTATTGTTCAGGAGTAGAGACGGCAGAGCACAACAATGACAACAAGATGATAATGGAGAAATTCACGCAGGCCTCGGGGGAAAAATGGAAGCCCAAAATGCTTATTGAGTCCGCAGTGCAAAAGCCAAGGAAAACAACAAACTCGTATCGGTTTCTCTTGTGCTCTTTCAAATGTGCGCACACGCTCACACAGATTTTGGAGAAATCTTTAAGAACACAGAATGGGGCAAAGCTTCATTCTAGCCCACCTGACGGTGCAGAGCCACTAACTTGATGAAATGGCCCAGAGTCAGTGAGCCCTGAAGGCCATTGGATGTTTTAGGTGATGGCCTGCCCTCCCTCGCCCCCTGACGTTGTGCTTTTCACCACTATAGCGGGGATCAGGCAGAGGACATGAGTGCCGTTAGGCGCCGGAGTCAGCCAGCCGTGCAGCGCGGCAGGCGGACACAGGCCGATAAGCGTGCGTTCGCTTTATAAGCCTCGGCTGGCTCATATGCGCGGCAGAGAACATTTCGATTCTTCTTCTTTCTTTTTTTTTGAGCGTTTCCTCCATTTTTTTTTCTTTCACCTCCTCTGGCTACTTCTGTCCATTTTCTTCCTCCCTCCATTCGCAGCCACATGTTTCTCACAAGGTGAGGTGTGGAGTGTACCCTGCTCCACACCTCCTGTTTCGTCTCTTTTGGTTCTTCTCCAAACTGTACCAACCCCCCACTTCTCCATTTTAGTTTACCCATTGGTGTATTTTGTTCTTTCCCTCAGACTTCTTATTCCTCTCTTCTAAATGTCTCTTTTGTCCCTCAGCTGTCTCCTATTAACCTTGTTTATAGCCCACATTGTCTCGTTTTTGAGATCCTCTTCTCTCAGCCCTTCGTCTTTGCACTTCCTCTTTCATTTTCTATTCCTGGCACAGTGTTCTCTTCACCCACTTTCATCCCCACTTTCAGTACACCTCCCTCCCCCACGCCCCCCCATTCCACTCTCCCACATGCTCCATCACTTTGGCATTCCCAGGCTGTCCCTCGTCTCCTTGTTTCATCCTTCTCTCCTCACCTCCTTTCATCCTTCCCGCCTCACCTCCTTCTTTCCTTATTAAGTTCCTCTTCTCAGACAGATGGTAGGAAATATGGAAATGTCAGGGTGACCAGGGAGGGGATCAGAGAGGACTGTGTTAATATGTCAAGATGGTCGCAGCCTAATGTGTGTGTGTGTGTGTGTGCGTGCGTCTGCATGGACATCATGTGCTTCTTAAAGACATAATGAGGGGTGACAGTCCTTTGAATGGTGACATCGGACCACTTGAGGATGTTGAAGAGGGCCGTTTGCGTGCGCATGCGTTTGTGTGTTTCATGTGCGTTTGGTGGTCGTCTTTGTGTCACCTGCAGGCAGCTAAGCTACTGTCAAGTAGAGCAGCGGTGACACAAGGCTTCTGTTACTACTCTCCTCCCCAACCCTCTTTCTCTCCCTGCGTCTCCCCCCTCTGACGCTCCCCCGCTCCTCTCGGGCTTACCCTTGAACCGTCTTTTATTCTTTAATTCCCTTAGTTCTTGTCTCCCCCCTCCTCCTCCTCCTCCTCCTCTCTCCCTCCCTCTCTTATGTTTAATATGGCCAATGCGCTCTAAATATTTATGCTGGATATTACTATTTCAAATACCAGCAAAAGCTTGTTGTGTCGGTACACGCACACGCGTGCACCCGCTGACTTTTTCTTTGTCTGCTCTTCTAATGACAGTCTCTGACACTGCAGGGCTGGGATTTGGGCACTGTTGTGGAGGATGAAGATGTGCAAGTCTTTGTATGTCTTGTGTGTAATATTCATTTCCCTGGGGCAGTACACTCTCATAAGGCCAGCCCGTCTCTCATCTGAGCCATGGCAGGAGCCGACCCGCGCCGGCTCCCCTCAGAATGATAGACAACAGGACCAGCTCTGTGTGGGGGGGGTGGGGGGGATTTGCACATGTGCAAACAAGTGAGACTTGAGGCAGAGTAACAAACCTCCAGTCCTACGTTGTGTAAGGACCTAACTTTGGTCCATACACTGAGGCAAGCCTAGTAAGTAATCAAGGGTTTTCAATAACCCTTCATCCCCTTTTCCCTTTGCCCTGCTGCATCGTGTGGTAACTGTGCAGCTTCTGATCCGTAGTCAGACTAGCTCAGGTGGATAGACAGAGGGTTGAAGCTTAGTCTTTAAGTGCTCGAGACATTTTAAAGATCACATGTCAGGAAAATAACATTAAAACTGTCATGAGGCTTGTGTACATGCTGTTGTGCTTCCACTCACACAGATATGCTTGTGTCATTATCAAAGAGAAAAAAGCGCGAGCTGTTCCTCTTCAGCCCAATAAGGCTGTGTTCTGCCCCCGCGGGCTGTTTAGTGGTTGTCCAGTGGTTCCTCTGTGGCCTACAAGGGGGTTGTTTCATGGTTGTAAATTGGGCTGGCCCTGTGAGAGCTGGTGTTATTCTAGGAAAGGCCTGTTTTCCTTCACTTACCCACTCAGTCTTTTTCCTCCTTTCACCCTTTTTCTCCTCCGCTATATTGATGACTCAGATCTCCCCAGAGTGGAGAAGGTGTGGTGTTTATCGCTCGTCAAGGTTTTGTGTGTGTGCCTGTGCGCACGCCCCATCAGCTGTTCAGATCATATTAGTCTCGCAACTGCTTTGGCTCAGCACAAACTGGTGGAACTAGTTTTGCAAGTAATTGTTTGTCTTTAGGGGAAATGGTTTCTTTGGTGCTGTTGCATGTGTGTAGCTTGCTGCTAGACACATCTACAGCACACCGGCATACACACACACACACACACAGACACACTGGCTGCAGACATTTGAGGTTCCGCAGGTAATCCACTCTTACTTAAAACAGGTGCCATCTTGCTGACATACACTAATGCGCGCTTACTCATACAAGTAATTACATTTTCACGGAGACCTGGATTACACACATGCAAACGCGCGCACACACACGTAAACGTGGACAGAGTATCATTTTAAAAGCTCCCTCGTTTCTCGCATACCCATGGACACGACGCACTAAGAAAAGCATATTTATTTTAATTCTTTCCTGTAACGCAGGAATGTGTCGGCACAGCAAATGGCAGCCTACAGAGAAGCATTACCCATCCGGATGATTTATGGCCTTTTGCGTCCCAAAAGGGAACTGGATTTCCTCTTTTTGTCTGTGTTAAAGCACATATCCCTTTTTTTTGTTGCACACACACATAGAGATACCAGACTCCTGGCCTACTTGCCTGGGTTCACTAATGCTGTCCTCTGTTGTACCAGACACTTCAACACTGTCCTCATTTATCAGGAGACTGTGTACCAACAGGATTCCTCGGCTCCCTTTCCTTGTCTCCTCTGCTAGATTCAGGCAGACGGACATTAATGTTTCCCCTTCTGTTTCTCTGCGTCTCCCAGGGGCGTCGGGTCAGCGAGTGAAGGTGGAACGAGAGGTGTCGTCGTATCCTGGCCAGACTGTCAACCTGCGCTGCGCCTTCACAGATGCTACTGGGACTCAGCTCACAATGGTCAGACCTTTTATACCATTTTGTTTTTGTTTAAGTTAGGATTGGATCACTTCCTTCTACATACACCTCTCAACTGGGCTTGTGGTATGAAATTTTAATAAAAACACAGTGCAAGTGCTTGAAATTGCGAGAGACCACAATTGCTTTTACAGTCGAAGCGAACATATTGGTCATTAGACGGATACACTATGTAATATTTGACTAGACATAAAGGGATAATAAAGATCCCTAAGACTGGTAATTGTTTTTCATCACATTTAGACTTCATATTTTATTTCTTTAAACAAACAATTCTAACTACTTTAGCCTTAGGGATTGAATATGGTAACATAAACTCTTGGTTGCATTCCAAGGGAATTTCACAACTGTTTGGTTCTTTCTAAGATTGAGTGCTTCCCCAGAAAGCGTCCCATCCATATTCATACCTGCTCCACTTGATTGTGATGCAGCAGTATACATGGCCCCATGGAGTTTACAGAAAACAAAATGGATGTTGTCTTAAAATGCTTTGCTGTGTCATTTATCAATGCTATGATAAATGAGGCCTGCTGTTGTTCCCCAGTCACTGTATCAACCCTGACCGCTGACCCGGTGCCCCTTTGCCACAGGTCACGTGGATCTACGAGCCCAAGGACGGAGAGCGGATCAACATCGCTGTGTTTCACCCCAGCTTCGATCCCAATTACCCCGACTCGCCCGTGAAGGGCAGAGTCAGCTTCAGTCCCAGTCCTTCAAGCATGGAAAGTCCCTCCATCGCGATAACCGATGTGAGGATGACCGACGAGGGGAAGTACATCTGCGAGTACGCCACCTACCCCAGAGGCAACGAGCAAGGCATCACGTACCTGGTCATGCTGGGTAAGGTCCCTAACGTAATCAATGTAGTGTGTATGTATGTACAACTTTCACAGCATGAATGTTGTTCAGTCAAAACTATGTATAACTAGAGAATTGGCCGAATGTCCAAAACTACCGTTGACAATGAATTGGCTTTTCTTGCCAAGTACCTATAGTTTCCTACCTCTCATGGTCTCCTGCAGTGTTACACCTGTTGATTCAAGGTGCGTTGAAGCTGTTGCAGCTTTGCAAAGTAGCCTCCGCCTACCACTCTCTAGCTCTCTTCCACCCGCAGAGGTAGCAAGCGGGTTAAAAGCATGTCCAGTGGGGCTTAATTGCTATTATAAGTGATATTGTCAGATCAATTGTGTCCTGGTAATGCAATGGAACCGTGTGTCCAACCTTGGCCTCCAGTGCCTCTGCTCCTCTCTTCACTCTCCAACGCATCGTGCCTCCCCAAAGGCACCATATTGATCCGGCTGCTTGTCATGCCTGCTGTCATCTCCTCCCCCACCCCCCGATACAACACTCATATTACGGAGGGAGATTAAAGGAGGAGAAGGAGGAGGAGGAGGAGTGGAGGTTGAGGCACGACTGTGATCATGTAGTGATTTAGAATTTGTTTATGCAAATTATTTTCCAATTGTTCATAAACCCTGGCGGGTGATGGTGATAGAGAGGGGAATAGGTTAAAGAAATGTAGGGAGACTTAACGAAGATTTAATGTTGCACCGGTGCTTCTAAGTGTTGATCAATGTAAGTTTTTGGATTTGCTTTCGACTGAAATTGTTTATAGATAATGGTGCACATTAACTTTCCCTGATTAGTCCTATTTGATCTAATTCTACATACTTGTCATCCATCCATCAGCTAAGCCTCAGAACTCGGCCTCCATCGTGACAGTGCTAGCAGGCAGCACACCGGTCGTTGTGGCTCGCTGCGAGTCAGTCGACGGCCGCCCCGCCGCAGAGATCTCCTGGGTGACCGCTGCCAACGGCAACGCGACTACGCTGACCAAGCCGGGTGCCGACAACACGATGACTGTGACCAGCGAGTACCGCATGGTTCCCACAGCGGCAGACAACGGGAAAGACCTCAGTTGCGTGGTGGTGCACAGGACGCAGGTCAAACCAGAGAGCTTTGTGTTGAAGCTAGCAGTTCAGTGTAAGACGCCACGCACGCACGCACACGCACGCACAGCACTACATCTATTCTATGAAATTGTTTGCTGTATTTACTCTTCTAATAGCTGACTAATTGAGTTCATTGTCATTTTCTCCTTACTTCTGCCTTTCACCTCAGACCCCCCCGAGGTGACAATAGTTGGTTATGACAACAATTGGTATGTGGGTCGCACAAATAGGGTGCTCACCTGCCAGGCTCACGGAAACCCTCCTCCAATGACCACCGAGTGGAAGACGTAAGTATCCGCACATCCTTCACCTCCTTTATGTCCTGCTCCTTATGCCTTTCCCAGTGTTTCTTTCTTCCTTTTTATCTTATCTCTTTGCCGCTTAATCTTCCTTACTCTTTATTTCCAGGTCCACGGAGCTATAATCAGCACTTTGTATTATTGCCACTACAGCACCGCGCTCTGATTATGGAGATAGGAGTATAATTTCTCATAATGGAGTCGGCGACTCGAGATTTAACCCTCGCGTATTGAGAAGCACAATATGGTGCCCTCTTTTCCCGTTCATTTTGGTATTTTCTGCTATTAATGCAAGAAATATAAAAGAATAACGACACAAACGGAACGTCTGTTACTCAAAAATAGGAGTGATGAGCTTTTGGGCCCGGATCCAAAGGTTTTTCCCCCTGTATGCGTCGTATTTTCCTTCCCTGTGTGAAGGGGGTACTGATTGGTTTCGCACTGCCGATCATTAGATAATTAGATGACCTATACAGTCTTTTTCTCTCTATCTCCATGCTCTCCATTGAGCCCGGAGTTAAACAAACATCAGTCCTCTACCTTTTTTTTAAATTTCTGTTTTGTCCTTTTTGTCTTTCTCATGCTGCCATGCGCGTGTGCCACCAGCATGTCAGGAGAGATGCCGTCCATGGTGCAGATCACCAACAACGAGCTGAAGGTGTTGAAAGTGGACGACTCTGTCAACACCACTTTTGTCTGTGAGGTCAGCAACCGCATCGGAACCGGCAGGGACCAGGTCTCGGTTGTTGTCAGAGGTGAGTTTGAGCACACAAACCATCAGACGCTGCAACAAGTGAACACGAAAGCATAGAGATACATGTGTGCACGTATATATGCGTGTGCATAAACCGCTCCCAAGATGTAGGTCAGATGGCATTTAAAAATACACTTGAAAACCTGCTTTCATTAAAGCAGCGTGTGCTTGACACAAGTAAAACCGTACTTGTCTGTGATGAATTACCATTAAAATCACTTCCGAGATCACAACTCCATCCATTCGTGTAATTTGTGCCGGCTGCAAATGTGCGACCACGCAGATGAATTGGATTAAAGGGAATGTTTCAGTAAAGCAGTTAACATTTCAGAATTGAAATGAAAAACACATTTGTTGGCTCGCATCATCCAAACCTTCCCCTGGCTTGTATAGAAAAGCATTCATATCATTGCAACTCGATCGAATGGAACCAAGTGACCTTTCATCACACCTGCTACACTTTCCTGGTGTGCTACACTCAAGCGACCCAACACACACCTTGTTCTGCCTCGCATGGCACGTGACCACACACACGTTCTCTGTGCAGGGGCCTGTCTTGGCTGTGTTAGAGTAGGGTGAGTGTGCAGCTGCTCTGTCCATGTGTGTGTTTGCATGCTTTAGGATACTCTGTCTTTGTGTCCCATTGAGGATGCCTTTTACAGTTCTGTGTCTTTGCATGCGCTCAGTAAAACTGAATCACAAAGATTCTCTTCTTAAGCTGTACTCAAGGTCTGTCTATCGGCTCTGTACATCATATGGCATTTACGAAGCAGTTATTCACATGGTTTTATTTTAGTCTGTTCACATTGTGAGCGTTGCAAATAGACACAATTATATTTTTGCTTTTCATTTTTCTAAAATGAGAGAGAGCGGTCGGCCCGCTAAAGCCGTGGTCACAAAAGCTTCGGGGTAGCTTCTCCGCAGTACCATTTGCCGTCACTAATGAAAGGAGAGACTAAAGCAAAGCAAATGAGCGTGTTCATTAGTCAGTGACTTGAAGACGAGTCTGCAATCACGAAAAGTGATGTATTTAACTCAGTGACACCGTTGACCTTGAAACAGAGGATTTCAGTGATGCCTTTGGTTTAGCTGAGACTAGATGAACGCTCCGTGTGTGTCCGTGTGTGTCCGTGCGCCGTGTATCTTGTTGTACCATACGTAATGGTGCCTGTGGTGCAACTTGTGCATTTTTGCTTCATACAAAATACATCCCTCCACTCTTCTGCCTGCACTTAACCGGAAGTTATTTTCTGCTGACATAGGACTAAATCCTGCCTGTGATGGCAGAGGCGGTGTGTTTCTCAAGTGGCTCTAGTTTAAAAGCAACCCAGCTACTTCATGCCCTCATTTTTTTTCTTTTTCTTTTTTTTTTCTTGTGCTCTTACTCAGTCTCCACTTATTTCCCTTTTTTATTTTTTCTGTCTTTTGCTCTCAACCCCCCAATCTCTCTCCCAGTCCCTTGGCTCCTTATGGTGGAACAGCATGCATCACCACTCCTCTGGGGCCGTTCTGTATTGCTGCACAGTGGTGTAACTGGCTTCTGTAGCACAAAGGATGTCACCATCTCATGCTGTGTTTTAGAATTAACAAGCAAGGAGGATGCAACAATCGAGGGAGCAGAGGGACGAAGGTGGAGGCTTTTAAAGTAATAACCCGGAGAACGTGCGCCAGGACAAACCAGTGCCAGCAAGCTCTCATCACACCGAGAGAGGCTTGCATGAGGGAGAGAGGCAGAGAGCAGATGCTGACGGCATTTAAAGCTCCCCTTTGGGAATCTTGTGCCGCTGCATCCTATCTCCAGTGCTTTCGGCCTCCGCTATCTCCCAGCATAGCTTGTGTGTCGGTCTGTCTCCAAGCCTCTCAGAGCGGATCAGTCACCCTTTGCTGCTTCAGCTCCTGGCTGCTTCTCTGCTCGTTCCACCATCCGCTCCATTTCTTCTTCGTGTCTTTTATCCTACGTTTTCACTGTTCTTCCTCCCACTTTGTACTTCCCTCTCTTCCCCTCGATTTTTTTTGTTGCTCTCGTCTCTCCCAGTGTTGAACTTCCCACACTTTCCTCGTCCTAACATCTCCATCTGCTATTGCGCTCCCTCAACCGACCACCTCCTTCTCTCTTACTCACTTGCAGTGGAGGAGGAGGGAGAGGATTAGGTGTGAGCTAAATTCGCGAGCAGTTAAAAGGAGGCAACCAGCGAGTGCATGAGGATTGGCTGAAAGGCCAAGTGATGGCGAGACGTGTTCAGAAAGAGATTGCGTTTGTATTAGTTTGAGAGAAATGTAAGAGTGGATGATGGTCCAAACGGAGCGAGAGAAAGATGCGGAATGACTCCAGATGGGATTGCAATGCGGACCTGTGGAGGCTAATGTGAATGTGTGTAGACAAACCGGGCTAAGAGGGGCCGACAGGCGTGAAATGGCCAGCACCTGCTACATAGCAGGTCCCCCCCACTCCTCTACCCCACAGCTGCTGACGCACACATGAATCTGACTGTGTGGGTGTTGGCCCGTATCCCTCTGCCCTCATTCTTGTCCTTTGCCCTCGGAGGCAGAGAGGGATGCATGTCATCTCCTCACCTCCTCTCATCTTCGATCCTGCTGCTTACTCACACACACAGCAGTAGTCTACCAATGCTCTCCCCTCCGCTTTCTTTCGATTTATCTCTCCCTCGCGATCTTTCCTTGCAGATCGCTCTTTTCTTTGCAGCTCCTCATCCTCAGTTAGCATATGCTCTCTTCTCATCCTCCTTATCTCTCAGAGGTTGTCTTTCAGCCTCCTCAAGTCTGGCGCTGATCTGCCCGCTCACAAGACTCGTGCCCCCAGCATTCATTATCTCACTCTCTCCCTTTAAGCTTAACTCTTTAAAACCAGTAGCTCTTCCTTAATCACAGCTTAGTAGTCTTCATCTCTTCATCCATACATCCATCCCACTATTCCAGTCTCCTGTTGCAGGGCTTCTTTGAAGCTAACTCCCCCCTCACCTCCCATTGTTTTGCATAGGGGAGCTGAACCCCAAAATATATTTCCTCTAAATTTGGTGCATTCTTTCCCATTTGCAAAGTTATCTAAAAGGGGAGTTCAAGAGCACAGGGTTTTGACAATTTCCTCCCCTGGGTTTGGGTGTGTGTGTGTCTGCCTGGATCTGTCTGTCTGTCAGTGTACATCTCCGGCCATGCGAAAACGGCCAGGGAACAGGTCTGATGGAGCCAAGTCTCCCTCCAGCCGGCTGCTGGCCCCATGCCCACCGCTCATTAGCACACACAGCTCTCTTCAATAAGTTAACATGCTGACAGAGAATACTTTTAAGCTATGCTCTAGGTGCAGCCCAGCATCAGGCCACTGGTGGGTGTGTGTGTGTGTGTGTGTGTCCGACCATGCATGTTTTTCGAGGCTGCAGTAGACGTTACTTCCGCTCCATCTCTCTCATTACTCGTGGTCACTTGGAGCTTACGGTTGTGCTGGACATGACTTCATAAGAAGCGTTTGCTTTTTTGGCTTCCCCAGTATGTTTTGTGTGGGGAAGGGGTGGGAACTGTAGTTCTGGATGTTTGTTTTTCTCCCTCCCCTCCTGTTATCCACACATCATGCATATTGCATTTTTTTTTCATCCAGCAGCATGTGTTTAGAAGATGTCCTCTCCTCACCCACTGAAATAAATTTCTCTGGTGCTTTGTTAAGATGTCTGGGTCTGTAGTGGCCTGTATCCGGAGCCTGGGGTAGTTTCTTTTACATCAATCTCTTGAATCTTTTAAGCGTTGTCTCTGGAATGGTAGAATGAAATATGAATTATCACCCACGAAAGGATTTTCCCCAGCATAGACTTTGACAACAACCCTTAAGAAATTACTTTATTGACGCTTTCAAAATAATTGGATGAGAGGAATTTAGGGAGAATTTGCATTTCAATTTCAGTGTAATTCCCTTTGACAATGCAATGTGTGGCAGCAGCCGTCTCCAAGTGCACAGAGATTGTTGCCAGGTTGCGTGTGCCAGAGCCCCACTGAGCCTGAGGTGATAATGCATTTCTTGTGTTCCTGTTACAAGTGGACACTAAGGGCCGGCTCCCACTGTCATTGTGAACAGGAATGTTTAGCAGTGCTAGTGGGGAAAATACGATGGGAGAAAGATGTGCTCGGGGCATGCTGGTGGAAGAAATTGAGAAAATATAGCCAAATATTACCAATTTTAATTAATCCTTTCCTGCACAGAGGAAACTGTAGTGTGCAACAAATACATGCGTTAAGTGGAAAGACGGCAGTGAAAATAGATTCAGTGGATCCGGGGAAGAGTATGCGGGAGACAGCTGGTGGAGTGGAGGCAGAGATGGAGAAAGGACTAGTGGAGGAGAGGCTGAAACAAAGAGGACGAGGAGAGCAGCGCAAAGCTCTTTTCTCTTGACAAGAATCTGTGTTACAAGAGTAATTCCGTCAACTCTGTAAACTTAACAAGAGGAGCCGGCTTCTGATGGATTTCAATTGGCAATGACAATAAGAACCTGACTGATTCACTACTTTTCAAATTGAGGCAGGGATTTCTACTGCGGTGTCTGCTGTTTAATCCTCTGCTGCGGCTGGTGAAGTGCAATGAGTGGAAAGGAAAGCCAGAGAAACCGACAGGATGTTCAGCTTAGCCGAGAGTTTTTGATTTTATTGTGCACTTCATGTGCTTAAGACCTGAAGGAAGCGGGATCACTTTAATATGAATGGATGATTAAAAAAACTGTATTCCATAACATAAGGGTTCTCTAACCATGTTCAGTACAATTAATTCAGTTTATTTCCCCTGGAACATTGAAAATGATCAATTTAAAAATTGTGAAATGTTTGTACTCTTTCTAAAAAGATCTAAGCTCTAAACTTGTCTGGTTTGTAAGTAGAAATAACATTTCAGGGATCAATATTCCCTTAGGTTTAAAAAAGTAGGTTTTGACGGGAAGCACGATGATTCAAAAATAGCTTTTGGAATAAAGTCAAAGCTGTACATCAATTATACTGAAGTACTTTTCCTTCCTATACAAGTTGTTCTTGTACGTATAACGTCTTTGAAAGTGCTACAGTGGATTCGTACAGCATGAGTGGAGCTGACCCTTATCTCCAGCAGTGTTCGTCCTCCATGCCCACTGAGTTATAGATGATGACCACATGGGTGTTAGTAATTTCAAAAGAGAGGCTCGTGTTCAAAAATTGGAAGCCTGGATGGGGACGTCTGGAAGAATTCAGCCAAACAACTTCTCTCGTTCTGGTAGATTTATTCATCAGATCACAGGTCAAGTATAAGCGCTGCGTTTGCAAAGGCAGGAGCAGTTCAGGCAGCACGCAGGCTGTAGGAACAACTAACTAACATCAGCAAAAACATCATGTTTTATAACCCAAAAGACAAAGAAAAGATTTCTATTGGCCCTAAGCTGGCGTAGGGGATGAACCTTCTCCCCCCGCCTCTAAGGATCCGGTCACATCCAATGTGCAGACCAACTTGCCTAACGTAAACAAAGAACAATGGTTGAGTGTTGGTTGGGGTGTGGTGTGAACCTCCCTCCTTATCTTACACATCTGCTGGTTGACCCGCTGACCTTGCTTCCTTAGTCAGAACAGAAACCGATCCCCTTATCAATACACACAGAGAAACCTCTGTTTGTCCGTGCGGGTCCCGACTCTTAAATCAAGTCCAGACAGGAACCCCCATCCTGCCAGACTGTCTCTGACTTGAATTCTTCAGCAGGACAGGGCAACATTTTCTAACTTAGCACAAAGAAAGAAACTTTTGATTATCAATCCCCCTTTTTACATAATTCATTATGTAAACCAAAAAATCAAAAGAAACGACTAATCTAAACGCTAAAAATCTATATCAGTGGGTATTGGGTGAATGCAGCAGTCGTGGAAATTTCTAAACATTAAAAAACACTAGAACCTATATCAGTGTAGAGGGTGTATGCAGCAGTTGTGGAAATTTCTATGCATCACAAGAAATACTAAGAAATCTATATCACATCTAAACCGAGTATAATAGACACAGAAATACATCCTAGCCCCAAAAACTATCACACCACCTACGTGCATGCATCCACTATATATGATGTGTGCAACAGTTAGCAGATTATCTATTCAGGGACGTTGACCCTAACGGGGTTTCTTCTTCAGGTCCATTGAGGTCGGTTCTTGCAATATCAATCTCCTCCATTCTCCCACAGCCCTAACAATTGGATCCTTTCATGTAACAAAACCATCTTGTATGGCAGGGGCATTTTAGCATCTACTGCAGTGGTGATGCATTAAAGACATAATTGTCTGATACAGGGATCTAGTATCCACAAAGGGTGAAGGCTACTATGCTATACTATAGTACAAAAACAGTGACATTATCAAACCCTTTCATTGTCCAAAATGTTGACTTAACCAGTTATTAATGGGATTGTCTATGCCAGAGTGTTCAGCTTATTTAAAGGACATGGCTCGTAGTCTATTTAATGCTCTAGTAAAGGATCCATCTGGGGCAGAGTTATTTAAAAGGAGAGTGTCAACATATTTGACTATAAAAACGCCTTTTATCCCATGTGATGTACGCACAACAGTCTCGTGTTCCATTATTAACTGGTCTATTTTAGTTTTAGTTAGTTTTTTTAGCTATGTTCCTTACACAAGTGGGGTGCCATATTTCCATATTATCTAATTTGCCACTATATTGCATCAAAATCTTAATTCTTTAATTTGTTCTACACACCCCCTTTTGAAACAGAACAGAAACCACAAATCTGTTCTTTTCATAAACACCCAGATAAAACAGTTACAATTTGTCAGTTAGGACACAGAAAAACCATCTTCCAGGTTGATGCTGGTGAAACATCTCTTGTCAGAGCCTATTGCATTAAACATAGTGTTAAACATAGAATTTGGGGCGTTAATAGTGTGTTGACACCACAACTTAAAACTCAAATTGTGCACCGCATGATAATCGAGCTTCTGGTTCTAGGGACCCAATTAATCAAGGTATTCCAGGGGAACCTCGTCTTTTCCAAAACGCCTGCATCCAGCAATCCTTCAATTTATTTCTATCCCTACTGCTTATTATCCCTTACGGGGTACTAAGGACGGTAAATTTGGACCGTTCCATTTAACCATTTCAATTCAATTACCACCGTTGCAATTGGAATCAATCCCACATCAATCAAGCTCCCTCTTTTGTCCAAAATGTGTCAAGAAATCTACCATGAGTTGTGTTTCCATTGTCAGTGTGTGGTTTCACATGTGTTTCTCTGATTTGAGTTTACTTCAAATGTGTGTGCAATAGTTTAATATTTGTAGTGGGCTCCCAGTCCGTGGCATCAACCCCTGTCTTAACGATTGACCCCATGTTCTCAGCTTCTCCTCTGCTTTGGATGATCAAGGTGATGTGAGGAGCCGACGTCTCTCGTAGCGCATCTGCTACGCCTTGTTTTCCCCACAAAGATGTCACAGACGTTGGGTGTCCATTCAAACTCCAGTCGTAATCCACAGGATATCATAGTCCTCCTCAGGAGAAGACAAACAGTTAATTGTACAATGTTCAGTCCGGTGTAACACCTTGAATCAGGAGCTCCAACAGTGAACAGTCTCATGTAGATCAGGTTGGTCTTAGTCTTCCACTCTCTCCCACCAGACGTCTGCCTCTGTCTGTGTCTGCTGGACTTCAGCTTGCAGCAGCTGGCTGTCAGAGTGGGGCGTGGATAGAAAGCAGCCACTCCTCTGATTGGCCCGAAAATCCGGCACAGCATTCCTTGATGGTGGCAGATGGCATGTTCACTGTGGAATAGCACCAGAGTCCAGCATACATCTGTAATGTCTTCCATTGATCGTCAGAGTAACCTCAGGTTCTGGAACAGGTTACCATCAGCCATCGGATCTGGGCACCACTATGGCATCTATTATAGTGTGTATGGTGCTTGTGGTGGATGGACATCATGAGGGTCTCGAGCTGTGTTGGACTGAGGCCTCTGGCCTTTAGGTGATTAGGAGCATGCCCTGGAACAATTTCCAGACTGCCCACAACAGAAACAATTATTTTCTTTGTCTAAACTGCCCCTCATTCATCTTACCTCGGCCTCGGTTGCCCCTCCCCACTGTCTTCTCGGTTGGCTGTAGCACCGTACAGTGGGGCCCCCGTCATGTCCTGTAGTCCTGCTTGTACGAGGCATAAAGTTAGGGACAGAGAGCCTGTGGAGGAGGGTATGCGTCTGGTTGCTGGTAGACGGCGCCTTAGGAGAAGGGAGGGTTATCTGGATAAAGGCTGAATTGGTGCTCACTCTCACCCAGTTCACCTTCTTGGGATATTAAAGTCTGATCCTTGGCCAGAGCTTCGCAACCCAATTATCTTACAATTAGCTAATTTTCTTAATTTTTATTTAATTGTAGTTTATTCATTAGTCCTGCTAACTGTGGCTGATAAGAAACAATGTTGTACATTCATCACAAAGATAAACTTGTTCTTACTCTCCGGTATCTAAAGCCTTGGTATAATTTCTCTCTTTACTTGTTCAAACATCTACTGTTTTGTTGAACACAATTCAATCAATCTAGAAGGGTTAGGGTCAAAGATCTTTAGTTTTAATATTCAAATTGTATCATAATGTATCTGTGTAATTTTATTAAATTCTGATCATTTAAACTTGAGGATTGTGTTTTGCACAATCAATCCATGCCCAATATTTCTCTTTTGTAGTAAGTAGCACAGCAAAACTGTGTACACGCATCTCCATCACTCCTGTTGAGGCCTGTATCAATTTAAAACATGGTTAAAAATATGCCCATATGAAGTTAAATCTAATATCCAAATAACCTCAAGACCTCTTAGGCGATATCTCAAATTTTGTGTTTATCCCCAAAACGAATTTCCCTTCTTGCTCTACTATATTTGTTTAAAAATGTTCATTTTTATTTGTTCTAATCATTCTACGTTAAATCCTCGATTTAAGTGTTGCACTTAAAAAGAAAGTAGGTCAGGGCATTCGTTGTTTCCTGTTGAAACACGATCAGCACCTGTTGTGTGTTAACCCTCGAAAAGTTGGAATATATTTGATCAATCTGTTTGTAAAATCCCATCTACAATCCAATTGTTTGTGTAACTTTGTAACTTTTGACATTACAGTAGTGATGAGCCAAATCATCTAAACTAAAAGGAAAAAATATCCTCTTTATGTCCTAATATTTAAGAAAACTACATAGACTTAATCACATCACTGAAGAATACTTACATTTAAGATTCATGTCATTCAACAGTATGTGTGTGTGTGTGTGTGTGTGTGTGTGTGTGTGTGTGGTTCAAGAATTTGCTTGAGTTGCTCCAAGTGAGCAAGCATCTCTTTGTCCAGCCTTAATGGCCCCACCGTTTCTCCCACGCATCTTCTGACTGCTGTGACCTTGTTACTCCCATAAAACCCTTCAACAAGATCTATTATGTGTCTTCTAGCATATCTTCCTTCCTGCATGTCTACAACTCTAATGATTTCACTTCCTGCATTTTACTTCAGTTCTTTCATTGCTGTAAAACTCTTCAACCTCCTCTAACCTTCTTTACACTTCCACTTTACCCTCTGTCATACTCTGAAACACTTGTGTGTTTCTCTCATAACCTTTCAACTTCAATCTCTTCTTCACTTACTTACTTCCCTATTTTCCTTCCATCTAAATAAACCATCCAATGGCCCCCATCATTACAGTCGATTTGCTCTAAACTTGTGAACTACTATCACTAGTGGATGGACATCTGCAGTTGTATCAATCACTAAAACCCACAGTTTTAAACAATGTATCAGAAGGTTAATCCCAAACCACCAGTGAAATAAACAATCGGACTAAGAGACGATAAATTCAGTTTGCAGCAGACCCATCTGGTCAGGACTTCCTATCCTACAGCAGCCTGAGTGTCTCCACTTTTACTGCTTTTCGGCCCAAAAGCAAAACGAAGGCATATCTGTTACTTGCAAACACAACTTAGCTCATGTCCAAGTTGGGATCCAATACATTCACTCATTCATTCATTCAACACTGATAGAGTACAGATCTCTCATGTTTAGCAGTCAAATGCAGTGTGTAATACTTGTTACTTGTTGAACCATTACAAGACGACAGTCTGTGACAAAGTTTCCATATTTTATGTCCTGCTACTATCAATATTCCTTGATCAGACATTTGCTTCCATCATCAAGATACTGTATCAAGTGTATCGTGCACTATACACTCAATATCAGCACTCAACGATTTACAGCTCATCTCTGAGTGTAGGAGACTAAAACTACAAACATTAATACCAAACGACTGACACTATATACACCTACTCTCCTCATTTCTCATCACTTCTTAGGTTTCAAATCATTACTTTGATGCAGGTTCTGATCTGGCCGAGTTTCCTTGATAACATCACCCTGTCTCATGCTTGTTCTGTCCGAACCGGGTGATTGATTGCTGTTTTCCTCAAGCTACGAGTTGGGACCTTTTCTGACCATCCCGTGACCTTGTGGTGTGTTTAGATTACTCTAATTGACAGGCTCCGGCTGGGGTCTGTCTTTCAAATACCCAACTTGTTTCTCCCAGAAATGTTCTACCACATTTCCACATTTAGTTACAGTTCTTAATAACCTATTGTTGACCTCATATAGTTAAATCAACATTGGGGTAATAGCTTGGAGTCCTAGAAACTCATTCACATAGAAGTCATTCATGCTTCATTATAACAACTTTATTCACTCTGAAAAAACAGGATAACCAAAACTTTTTGATATCTCCAATTGTTGTTTTGTTTGTAAACCTGTTGTTGGATCTACAATCCCTAACTGCACCGACGCTTGTGCGTGTCTCACCCATAAGGGGTGTTAACATATTAATTTATTCTGATTCGTCAAACTAACTGATTTATGTGAACCCCAAATGACACAAAATCATTAAACCATTACAATCAATTTTTATTTTATATCTTTTTCTTTTGCTACGTCTATCTAATTCACTTCTTGCACTGAACTTTTCTAACTGCCTGTGTGAAACTCTGTCGGCATCAATAATCACACAACTTTATAAGAATTGATCTTCTTTCCACATTGTCTCCCTTTAGCTCCTAGCACTGCGTGTGCTTGTGTGTGTGCTGGCTCCGCAGCCGGCTGCAGCACCCTGCTGGCTGAGTCTCTGTCTCATCATGATAAGGGGCTCCGCAGCTGCAGCCTTCCTGCATCTCTACGTCCCACTCCACTTATTTCTGTTACATGTTTCCTTTTTTAATTTAAATTTTTTTCTTTTCATAAATCTCTCATAGATCTTAAATAGACCCAGAGTGCCTATTTTGCATCATCCCATATCATTATGGTTTCCTCTGTTTTCCTCACAGTTTCACAGGTTATTTTATTTGTTCACACATGGCTTTAGAACACCAGAGAAAGGACACAATGCCCAATACTGTGAACCCAATCAAGAAGCTTCTACTGTATTAGAGGAATACAGCGCTCGATTGTTGAGGCTTATAACACCAGTTCACCTGTATTGTTTTATTTCTCTCATGTTTGTATCACCACTATTGACTATGATTTTCCCTTTTACCCTTTAATACATATCCCCACAAATGTGTAATCCGGTCAAACACTTTTCACTGTCAGATTCTCAGTCCTTTTCAAGTCCTGATCCACAGCTTCTAGGTTCGGTAAAACACCAGGAGTTACACCAACCACCCACACATTTCCCAGTATGAAAAATAACAAATCTTTCCCTGTGTCCTTATTTCGTCATCTAATATTCTAACCTGCCAGTCCCCATATCACACTAATGGGGCTGCAGGACCAGAGGTACCTTTCAACTTGGGTTTTCTTCTGACTAATGATTAACATAAATTTAAACCCTGCTCTAATCTAAACTGCCAGTCCACGACATACATACGTGTAACTGCAATCACCAAAGGGACCGTTTCAACTCTGGATTTCTACCGACTAAGAGTCGACCTCAGGGAACTCAAGTGAGCCCCGTCATTCCTTTTTAAACTCTATATAATTACCTAAAGTTCCCTACCCGCTGAGTCCCTACTCTTACACTGAATCGCCAGCCGTACTGCATGCGAACGTAACGATCTGCGATCACCAGAGGGACGCAAACTTCAACTCTGGATTTCTAATGACTGAGGGTCGACCTTCGATAGCTCAAGTGAGCACCGTCGTTCCTTTTTAAACCCTGTATTTAATTAACTAAATCCCTACCCGCTAGGTCCCTACTCTTACACTGAACCGCCAAACCTACTGCATGCGAAAGTAGGACTGCGATCACCAGAGGGACGCAAACTTCAACTCTGGATTTCTACTGAGTATATATTTAATTAAATTCCCTACCCTATGGACACTCATTCACTTTCCCTAATGTTGAATTCAATGTGATTATGTGCTTATACTTTACATGTGATCATCAGAAAATTTTGAAATTTAGTTTAAATTTAGTGGTCTTATAGGACAGAGACGTATTCTGCAGTTGACAACAATTATTTTAGATTTGTCCAATTGCAGACTTTTCATTCCTTTAGAACAAAAAGGGGCTCGTCTGCTCACCCATTCTGTAGCGCGCTCCTTTGTTGTCAACGCTGAACCACGCCGCCGGCCTTCTGCCTGTTCCGGAAAACGGATGCCCCCTCGATCTTCATCCAGGTCAGCCAATCACGTCGGGACGTCACCAAAATTGTTAGTAATTTCAAAAGAGAGGCTCGTGTTCAAAAATTGGAAGCCTGGATGGGGACGTCTGGAAGAATTCAGCCAAACAACTTCTCTCGTTCTGGTAGATTTATTCATCAGATCACAGGTCAAGTATAAGCGCTGCGTTTGCAAAGGCAGGAGCAGTTCAGGCAGCACGCAGGCTGTAGGAACAACTAACTAACATCAGCAAAAACATCATGTTTTATAACCCAAAAGACAAAGAAAAGATTTCTATTGGCCCTAAGCTGGCGTAGGGGATGAACCTTCTCCCCCCGCCTCTAAGGATCCGGTCACATCCAATGTGCAGACCAACTTGCCTAACGTAAACAAAGAACAATGGTTGAGTGTTGGTTGGGGTGTGGTGTGAACCTCCCTCCTTATCTTACACATCTGCTGGTTGACCCGCTGACCTTGCTTCCTTAGTCAGAACAGAAACCGATCCCCTTATCAATACACACAGAGAAACCTCTGTTTGTCCGTGCGGGTCCCGACTCTTAAATCAAGTCCAGACAGGAACCCCCATCCTGCCAGACTGTCTCTGACTTGAATTCTTCAGCAGGACAGGGCAACATTTTCTAACTTAGCACAAAGAAAGAAACTTTTGATTATCATGGGGGAACGGTCGGAGGGTCTGCAGGGAGTTGTCATACTCTCAGAAAGCACTTAGAGGCCTGAACTCCTGGCCCCCTAAAAGAAAAGCCTTTGCAATGCAGTAACAGTCATGATTCTCCAAAGGGTTTACTCATCAGTCGTCTCTAACATGGTATCAAACATCCATACTTTTTGATGAAATGACTGAAATGCGTATTCTGCAAGTACCGAATGGTGGTTAGCTTAATTGTTATCAGATACTTTATGATTGAAATCAGAATTTAGTTGATTTTGTCTTTTTGTTCTGATTGGCGGCAAACATAACTATTGCATACACTCACCGGCCACTTTATTAGGTACCCCATGCTAGTAACGGGTTGGACCCCCTTTTGCCTTCAGAACTGCCTCAATTCTTCGTGGCATAGATTCAACAAGGTGCTGGAAGCATTCCTCAGGGAGTTTGGTCCATATTGACATGATGGCATCACACAGTTGCCGCAGATTTGTCGGCTGCACATCCATGATGCGAATCTCCCGTTCCAACACATCCCAAAGATGCTCTATTGGATTGAGATCTGGTGATTGTGGAGGCCATTTGAGTACAGCGAACTCATTGTCATGTTCAAGAAACCAGTCTGAGATGATTCCAGCTTTATGACATGGTGCTTTATCCTGCTGAAAGTAGCCATCAGAAGTTGGGTACATTGTGCTCATAAAGGGATGGACATGGTCAGCAACAATACTCAGGTAGGCTGTGGCGTTGCAACGATGCTCCATTGGTACCAAGGGGCCCAAAGAGTACCAAGAAAATATTCCCCACACCATGACACCACCACCACCAGCCTGAACCGTTGATACAAGGCAGGATGGATCCATGCTTTCATGTTGTAGACGCCAAATTCTGACCCTACCATCCGAATGTCGCAGCAGAAATCGAGACTCATCAGACCAGGCAACGTTTTTCCAATCTTCTATTGTCCAATTTCGATGAGCTTGTGCAAATTGTAGCCTCAGTTTCCTGTTCTTAGCTGAAAGGAGTGGCACCCGGTGTGGTCTTCTGCTGCTGTAGCCCATCTGCCTCAAAGTTCGACGTACTGTGCGTTCAGAGATGCTCTTATGCCCACCTTGGTTGTAACGGGTGGTTATTTGAGTCACTGTTGCCCTTCTATCAGCTCGAACCAGTCTGGCCATTCTCCTCTGACCTCTGGCATCAACAAGGCATTTCCGCCCACAGAACTGCCGCTCACTGGATGTTTTTTCTTTTTCGGACCATTCTCTGTAAACCCTAGAGATGGTTGTGCGTGAAAATCCCAGTAGATTAGCAGTTTCTGAAATACTCAGACCAGCCCTTCTGGCACCAACAATCATGCCACGTTCAAAGTCACTCAAATCACCTTTCTTCCCCATACTGATGCTCGGTTTGAACTGCAGGAGATTGTCTTGACAATGTCTACATGCCTAAATGCACTGAGTTGCCGCCATGTGATTGGCTGCTTAGAAATGAAGTGTTAACGAGCAGTTGGACAGGTGTACCTAATAAAGTGGCCGGTGAGTGTATAAATAGGCTGATTTTGATTTCTGAGAAACATTCCCTGAAACAGGCAACAAAATGCAAACAGAATTTGGTGGTGGTGGTGAGACTTGTATGCTGTTGCCACAGTAAATTGTGACATTTGAAACAATACCAATCCTTCTCTGCAAACCACTTGTATTTAGACTGTTTTGCTGTTGAAATACCTGTTAAAACACACTGTACTAATATCACTGCAGAGGGAAGTCAAGGGAGCGGAAAGTGTGAGCTTAGAGAAGTACGATATGGCTAACAAGTCATATGGGATGTCTCCATAACCCTAAACAATACACTACCGTACCTCTCCCTGGAGGTTTAAAACACAAACAGAGGTACTGAGCGGAGGACTAGAGAGCCCAGTTTAACTTGTACCGTCCTCTTCAATCTACATTTTGTAAAAGCCTCAGTTTGGTTCAAAATGAACGTGAAATGTCTTCTCTTGCGAATGTGCATGTGTACCATGGCTGTCGTGACTAAACAAATAGTGCTGCTGATAAAAGTGACTCTCACTCGCTCAGAGAGGGGTTGCTGAAGTTTCCCCCTTGCTCATGGCTTTCAGGAAGACTAGTCATTCCAGTCACTTACTCACTCTGCTGCCTCCTCCTCTTCAAATTTCCAACATCCACTCCCCAATCCATCATTGTCCTCCTCCACTGCATGGCCTCCACCTGTTTTGCCCCCTGCACGCGCCATTCCCCACTCCTTCAGAAAGTGCATGTGGCTTTCAATCCCCCCCCCCCCTTGCCTTGCCATGTGATTTGCTGTGAGCCTTGAAAGGACCCTGGTTGTTGAAGGGCAACACGGTGGGAGACGTGGCTGCGTTGCTGTCATGACGTGGCTGTGGGAATTGGGACAGGAGCAGCTCTGAGGGAAAGGAGGAAATGTCAGTGTAGGAAGAGGCTCAGCACGTACACACACACACACACACACTCTGACTGTACTGACACCTCAGCACTCTTACACACTTCACTGAACACAATTCAGACCAGCACCACTGACATCCTCCAACTCTTACCTTTCTCCTTTTTTCCCTTGACACCCTTTCTTCCTTCTCCTCTTTATGCTGTCTCCATTTTCCCTCTTGCTCTCTCACCGTGTTTCACACTGTTCTTTTTTTTTCTGCTTTTCTCAACCATATTCCTTTCTTCCTTTTTCTCCCTCCCTGCCTCTCCTCCTTCCTACAGAGCCCAGGGTGAACCCATCCAATGCCGGTGTGGTGGCAGGCGCTGTGATCGGCTCCCTGCTGGCCCTCCTTTTGGTCGCCGCTCTCATCGCCGTACTTGTCACCCGTAGCCGCAGGCAACAGCAGGGTTACCGCGCCAATGGTGGCAGTGACATGAAGACGCGCATGTTTGGCGGCAAGAAGGCCAGCAAGAACGGCACGAGTGGGGTCAGCGGCGGCGTCATAGGCGGCAACAACAACGGTCCCATGTACGGCTACAACGAGAGCTCGTCCCACCAGGGCCTCGGAGAGAAAACCAACCACCAGCACCAGCCGCTCACCATTGGGGGCCGGCCTGAAAATGTTCCCACCGCACCCACCGCCCAAGACATCCTGCTCAGCAATGAATTGGACGACGTGGAAAGGAGGAAGTTCGATGAGCTCGAGGCGGAGGAGAGGTACGACCACTTCACCGGAGGGGCCCCCATCCTTCAGCTTCGCCCACACGACCAGGACGACATGATTGGAGATTACATGGATGACGACATGGAGTCCCAGCGGGATGGCTCAGTCATCTCACGGACTGCTGTTTACGTATAGAAGAGGAAGGGAGGAGGAGGAGGAGGAGGTGGAGGAAGAGGAGAAAAAATGGAGGGATGGAGGATTCCATGCGAAGATTTTTTGGCTGTCTGATAAAGAAATTAATTCCATTTTAGTTTTGAAAATTGATTTTAAACATGGCCTATTATCAATCACAGTGCAGCCCCACAATGAAAAGGAGAGTTTGGAGGGATTCTCTCAAAGCCGCGTCGCTGTAACTGAACTGAAACTCAAACCATGAAAAGGAACAACTTGTGTCACACTTCTTCTGCTCATGCCATCACTGGGATCTTGACAAGGACTCTTGACAGACTAAAACTGAGAAACTGTGTTGCGTAGGAGTAGAATAATGGATTCACGATACAAGCTTTGCTTTAAAGGCGGCGGCTCTCTTGCATATTCACTCTTATCTTCACCCAAACTGTAGAAGTGGAAGGGGTTGTCAAGCAGTTACATGTTGCCTGCAACCTCCTGTGGGACACCTTTTGATTTGGTAATGCACTGAGCTATCACAGCCGGTGTGTTTTCAGTAGCTGGGGTCGGGAGGGAGGTTTTAAAGGTATGGACCGTGGCCATCAGGTGATTTAGAGGGAACAAAGAATTTGCTCTCATCTGCTGGTGAGCTTTCATTTCCACTCCCTCTGCCTTCCCTTCAAACCTCGGCAACAGTAGACGCGCTCAACTTAACATTTAAAAGGAACACTAGGTTCTGATGCACCAGAACCTAATGCTTTGTTTAATTCAGAGCATCTGAAAGTAGGTTTCCACGGAGTTTGGGCAAAGCTCTCATCGAGGCATTCACATGCAGAACTTTTGTCCTGTGCCTGGAGGTAAGAGGTGGTAAGCGAGCGAGTGAGGAGTAATCGATCTGACGGGGTCAAGGGAGGGAGAGCGGCATGCAGGAGGACTAGAGAGGAGCTTGTCTGTTCTTTTCTCCTCCTCCTCACCCTCGTCTCTTCAAAACGCTCCCGACAGGAGGAGTTTGATTGGTAATGAGCCGTGAAGTTGCTCGCTTAGCTGGGACCAACAGATTGCCACTACTTATCATTTATGACGTGGCGATTGCTCCCCCTCCCACCCTCTATTTCTCTATCGTTCATTTCTCCCTCTCCCTCTCTCTCTATCTCTCTCTCTCTCTCTGAGAGTTTATGGGGAGTTCATGATTTATCGGGTAGTGTCGGGGTCAGGGCCACGGGGAGCACTGTGGTTTTTTACTGCTCCCGATGTGTCAAACGCCCTACCTACTCTATTCCATCCTCGCCTTCCCTGACATGCTAGAACTGACTAATCCACCTGGAGTGACCAGTGTGAACTCCACCGCATGGATGCCACCGTCTCCTCCCACACTGTAGTAAGTGTGGGAAGAGACGCAAAGGTTGCGGCCGCACCAACTCTCCAGGAGTCGAATGGACTAACGGGCAAAAAGCAATGAGATGGCCCTTTCCATGATGCCGCTTCAAGGCCGATGGTCTCCTGATTGTTATTTATCCTTCTAACAAGCCACGGGAGGCCCGCTCAGACTGATATTACTGCGTGGTTACTGCACGCTGCGGCCTTTAAGGCGGAGTCTTTACATTGGCATGCATCACTGTATTTATTTAGGCACTGGAGGCTTGTGATGGACAATCTGTAAGAGAAGGCCCAGTGTAGCTCCTTTTTAATCAGGATTTTCCTTGCCTTCTAATCAACTAACCTCTTGACCCACTGGGAATCGGGGGAGAAGAGCTTTCTGACTGTTGTTCCCTGTTGTAAAAACAGGGTTGCAGTTCGCTGCCGGTCGCGAGGTCAAATGCATGGTGACCCTTTGCCAAGAGCAAGGAGGACTGAGCTTGCCAGCATTTCCTGTCTTAGCCGATATAAACCTTGAGGTGAGAAACCCTCGCGTACAGTTCAAGTACCTGTATAGGACGAGGCATTGCTAGTTTGCCATAGTGATGGCTTTTAACCTTTTTAGAGAGGCAGAGCGGTGAGAGTCACAGGGAACACATGACAGATAACGGATACGGCTTTCAGTGTTTGAGCCCCGTCTGGCATATCGAAAGCCAGTGTGTTCAATAGGATTATTGTCTTAATGGCCTTTTACATAAATGCCACTTCTGTCAACCTGGGGTACAGTCAATTTACAGGACACAGCTGATTTTACACAACCACTCTAAAGATTTAAAAAAAGAATGCATTGACTTATTTTTGCACTAGTTTGTGTGTCACTGCAAGAGAAATATGAATCGTATGAAATCCTTGGTTTTGTGGGTGAAAATAGCAACAAAGCTGTGTATGTACATCTTGGTGTGAGGTATCGTGTACTATATATGTAAGCATCTTTATTTTTTTTGTGAAAATGTGGATATTTATAACAATGTAAATATCAGATGGATGGAGCCAGTATTGCCGGTGTTGTGGAAGTACACACAAAGGTGTTGTCTGTCTTTTAGGCCGAAACTTCAAATGTCTCAGATGGCAGTCAGAATGTAATTTTTAATCTAATGATTGCCTCGGTGGTTTAGATGTTAAAACTTGTTGGACAGACTGAGAGTTTCCCTAAACGGTCAATTTGTATTGGTGAAAAAAAAAAGCGATAAATGCCTGTATAGTGATTTGTTAACATTGACTGCATTTCCACATAATAAGCACAGTTTTTTTGCACAATTGGCTTCTCTCCTTAGTCACGACAGACACGCAGCACAATGCAAGAATACCCACAATACTCAACATTTATTGCGTGGACCGTAACCACACAGGTCTGTTTTGTGTGTGTGTGTGTGTGTGGAGTAGTGTGTTTTCATGATGCTCGGAGGCTTTGGGTTATATCTCCCTGCCGTTGGGGCTGTAACCCGAGTAGCCGCCCTTTGTCACCACGGTAAAACTGGCCACCTGGAGATATTGCTGTGCAGTTTGAAGACACACTCTTATACGCAGAATGCAGAGAAACATTCGCCCACACACAAACACCCCTCAGTCACTCTCATTATGCTCACTCTCACAGCCAAACTGTCCAGAAGACGCGTCATACCTGACAAGTCTGCCTTCTCCTGACATAAGCCCACACAAATGTGCTCCCATAGCCCCACACACACACACACACACACACACACACACACACACACACACTTCTCTTCCTGTTCAGTGGCTCTGTCAGGACATATACAGAGTCCTCTTACAGTGAAAAGAGCTGCAGCGTGATGTGTCCCCCTGCTCCACTGCGTTTGTATTCCTCCAAATGGTCCAACCCCATCGGGTATCGCCTGAATGACCCAGCGGAACAGCGACAAACACCCATTCAGGGGCACACCTTTCACCCTGTGTCTGAAACTGGCTTTTTGGGATTGTCGGGTCCCTTTTTTGTTTCACACGGGGAATATTGCTTTCATAACAATGCTGCCACGCTGACCTGCTCCCCCTCCCGAATCACATCAAAGGCTTTTAGAGTCGCACAGCTTTCCTCCTGTCTCCAAAATGTTGTTTTCGTGCTCTAACTTCAGCAACCTCTGCGACCGCCTCCTCTCTCTCTCTCTCTCACTCACACACACACACACACACACACACACACATCATTGGCACCCACCTGAGCACCAAGTTAGGCTTGTTAGTACCAAATGCTTTTGGAGAACAATCCTGGCTCGGGTCTAGCCCAGGGGTTAGGCAGTTAAAGTACACAATGTATCCCCACACACACACACACACACACACACACAGTCCTATTCCGCTGGAATATGTTCCGCTCCAAACAATTGATGACTAATCAAAGCCTTATTATCTCCCATCTCACTTGCATAAAAGAAGAAAAAAAAGAACTTCCCTGTGTACATAGTATAAATATATAAATATGTAGCAGAGAAAAAGATATTACTAATTTATGGTGTCACGTTTGTGTAATTCTGTGACGGCAAGCATGAAGGATTTATTTTACCCTTTTTTTAGTTTCCTGTGTTTTCTGTTATTTTGCAGTGCTTTATCATGTTTCTGAGTGCTTTATTCTTGACTGCTGCGCTGTGATTGCGGCCAAAACTGGCAAATGTGCTTCTTCTATACAAATGAACTCAACACACAACAAAACAGTTTTATCCCAAATGTGCTTTTATTATCGACTGCTCTGTGTAAATGTTACTTATGTTTTTTTGTAATTTTGTTTTTGTTGAATTTATTTTGCTGCTTGAAAAAACTAAATTAGAATTGTCACCATTTTGTCTTTCTATATCTTTCTTTCGTATTTGGTTGCTATTAAAGGTTTCTTGATTTTTGAAATGTTGCCGTTTCTCTTCTTCCCACTGACTCAACACTGGTTAGCTCGGATGACTGAGCATACAAGTGCCGATCATTGATTTTCACTGATTAGATTTATAGATTAATTGATCGGGATATGAAGTGCCCCCTCAGTCTCTTGTCACCCATCCTTCTCACACCCCCCCCCCCCACCCGCCCTGTGTGTTTTATCTCACTCTCATTTCCTGCTCTCGCTGCTGTCTAAGTTTTGTTTTGATAAATCTTTGTGTCAATAGGTGTGATAACAAGCTTATGAAACTGAGTACAGGAATAGGCATTGGGGCATTGCAATCGTCCTGTACTCAAGCTCTGCCTCCCTTCCAGACTCCTTTACGTTTCTCTGGTTGGATGTAGCGAACTGGCTACCTTGGTAACCAGTGTATAGTAGACAGCAGTATTTCTTTAAAGGGTACATTTCTCAGCTGGATATGTGGATTATGAAGAGCGGTGGAAGAAGGTTGAATTTCCATATGCATAAACTACACATAATCATTATGTTCAGTGGAGCCCCAACACCTCTCAGGCAAACGCAGTGCTCTCACACACACTCACACACACCTACACAGAAAGAAAAGGGTAGATGTGAGGAATGCGGTACTGTAGCCCCAGTGGTTTTCCGGGTGGGAGGCCGCTTGTGTTTTCAGTTGGGGAATGTGCAGGCCAGGCCGAAACTCGGTGAATGGAGCGCCTCTCAAAGGCTGCATTGTTTGAACTCTGACTAAACTGGTTGGTTTGGTCAAATTTTAACAGACTGACACGTAGAAAGTGTGTGTGTGTGTAAAGGTTTGTGTAGGACCGTTGCGGCGTGGGAATGAATGTGTGCTTTCATGCGTGTATGTGCATCTGCCGTATTTTGTTTCACACACAAGTGCCCCCTCTATTTTGCCATCAAACAATAAAATCAAGTTGTGCTGTTAACATCCCCACAACTGTGACAGTCGGTCTGTTGCGGTCGCGGCGGCGCATCATCGGTGTGTGCCTGGTGCTCTGATGCCGCCATGTGTCTGTGTGTGTCATCCTGGCTCCTTGTCACAGTTCATTTTAGTTGCAGGCGTCTTCTGTCATTGCACAGCTATTTGCTGTGAGTCCAGCCCACCATCTGGCCTCTCTAATTGCTTTGGATTTGAGGCAGGCGAGATGGAGAGCACTTACATGCACTCCACAGACACACACACACAGTCCGGCTCCTTTCGTTTTTTGTGGCCGACTGTAGAAGACTTGAGCGCAGCAGGAAGGCTTTTAAGCTGCGGCTGGTAATGAAAGCCTGTGCTACACTCGCACGTGGATCTGTGCTTGTCCCTGACAAGGTGTGTGTCTCTTGTAAAATCGGTGGCGGCATAACGCAGAACCAGGCCTATGTGAGCTGTGAGTGCGTAACCTGGATCCAAAGCCAAAGTGACAGCAGCTAGGCCAAGCTCCACCGCTGTGCTCAACATTATCTTACAGTGATGAGACATGGGGAGGTGCCCCCAGGCAATCCGGCTAGCTGTGGCCCTGCTAATGCAAAGTTGTGTGCACAAGTGTATCAGCTGAAGAATGTGTGAGTGTGTGCTTTCGCTCATGTTGTTTATGTGTTTGAGCACCCGTTGAGTGTTTTGTTTGTGTATTTATGGTTTTGCACATGCATGTTTGTCTACATGGATCTATATTTAGCTCTGGCAGCCACACAGTTGATTAAGCGTGTGTGTGTGCGTGCACGTACGTGTGTGTCTGTGTGTGGATTAGCAGACAGACTCACTTGGTGCTCTCTCTGCTGATAACCGCAAGCACAATGCTCCTCATTTAACCTCTTACCCTCCCGGCTCCAGACCTAACTAATAAATCCCAGAGTGAGTGATGAATGGCGTGCACTGCTGCATGGGTTTCTGAGTGATTGATGCGGTGAACTGGGCCTTCACAGGGATTTAAGCAAGTCTCTGCCTCTGACCTCAATTATTTAAGTTGGTCCCTGCATATTTTTCTTGGCTTTAAAAGCGGATGGCTCTTCTTTTTCTTGCCTGTGGTGAATCATCAAATCTCCAGCTGCCGCGTCTTGTTGTTGGAATATTTGTATCAAACCCTGACTTTTCAGTGGCTAATCTTTTAAACTGATAGCGATATGTTTCTCATTACCCTAGTCTCTTTAGTTCGACGCTTTGGCTCAGAGCTCTTAGTATTGTGCTTTCTCCTCCAGTTTTGGAACAATGATGCAATGAAGAATGAAAACAAGGTCTTTAAGGAGTTTTATGGCCCCACTGTGGAATGTTCTTCAAGTCAACCATGTGACCCGAGTCCATGCATGTGTTTACTTTACTGAAGGAGGCCCCTGTAGTTCAAGCCTGACAGTATGTCACAAGGCGAGATAACAAGTGTCTGGTGATGTCTGTGTGTTTACACAACTACTTCAAAGCCTTTGTTAACTTTTTCCAATCATTTATCTCGCCATCCATACTCTGCAAGGATTTAAATACTAACATTAACATGCTCATAGTGATCACGCTAATGTTTAGCAGGTAGGTTTTGCCAATTTGCACTAAAAGCAAAGTAGCAGGAAGGTGGTTTACGACCAAGTACGAAACTGTTGCTTATCAGAATCTGTAGATGTTGATATAAAATGTCGGGTCAGCAAAATGATTACAGGGGGTTAAGGCACATACCACATCTACCAACATCTCATTCACCATCCACCCTGAGACGGTTTTAATTGGATAAAGTTGGAAATCCAAAGTGAATACACAGATATAAATTAACTGAATTTCAACGCCACAACAAAGCTTTAACACAAATAAGAATGTTGCTGTATATGACATAGAACAGGCTTAATCAAATGAACGGCTACAAGGGTTCTAGGGAATCCATCCAATCTTTAAGCTATTTCTGTCTGGATCAAAGTGGTGGGCCGACCAGCACGGCTGAGAATTAAGACAGCACCTGCATGGTTGTCTGCATGTCTGGTGTTGCTATAAACCCCCTCTAAGGATTGACGTCAGTACTTAACCCTCATAGTCATTGTACAAAGTCTAAACATGAACATTGTGTCACTGTTCTAATCATGCACAGTCTCAGCTCCTAATAATCTCTGACGGCAGTATTCCATACACCCATTTATTCACTGTTCACAATGTTAACTTTAACACTCCTGTTAGATTTAAATGGAGTGAAATCATATATATATATATATTTGAAATTTTTCATTTCAAACTGCTTTAGCCAGTTTTTTAATACAATTGATTTTTTTGACGTTACGGAGTCAGGAAAAGACCCATTTAGCTCTTGACTATGGTTGTCTGTTGGATTAGATCCTTTTCAGTGGCACAGGCTACAGTGCTGTCGGCAAGTGCTTTGTTGTAAGATATACAGTCTACTAATCTGTCATCTCTTGGCTTTGCTACCTTTTAAGGAGTTTGTTTTTGGTTGATTGCCGGGAAGGCAGCAGTGTCAAATATAAACCGTACCTCATTACCAAAGATATCAATCAACACAGTGCCTGTCTACCTTACTATATTAGAAATGCACTGAAAGAATCAGGAGCTTGTTTGACACATTCAATTTCCACTAAACTGTCCTAAAGAATATTAACACATATTTTAGTTTAAATAAGAAGGCATGTTAAAAGTACCAGACTGGGAAATGTATTAGTGTGGTGGACGAGAGCATCGTTATCGTGTTTAGCCAGGTGAAAACCATCTGCAGAGAGGGTTACATTTACAAATAATCACAGGAAATTGGAAATTGTATCATTCCTCTGCCTCCTGCGGTAAATGATAACATCCGATCTTCTGGCTTCTGGTCAGTCAGTTTTTTGTTTGTTTTGTTAGAAATCTGTCTGACACTCACACACACACACACCCTTCTATATATACACACTTGGGCAGACAGACTGGGGGAAGTGGATGCTCCTGTTTCCCCTGGGGGCCCCGTGGGCTCTTCCTGGCCCTTGCTGACGGGGCTGGAGTTAACTGGTTGGTCCGAGTGCATTGTTAGGCGGATGAAGCTTTCCTCCCGGGGTAGCACATACTTGGGCCGACTGCCGGGAGGGCAGTGAAGGTCAGGAAGAGAAACGGTAGTTGGGAAGGAGGCAGGGCGGCCAAAGAGGGAGTGATGGTGTGAGGCGACGGAAGGGGATTGAAGGGCGACATCGGAAGCCTTTTGTATTGGCAAAAGCTGAATGTAACTAGTGGCTAATGCAAGGTGGAATAAAAGCAGGGGGTGAAATGAGAAGAAACAGGAGGAACCCGGCAGGAACAAAAGAGCAAAAAACAGCACAGAGAAAAGTGAGGAGACTTTTTTTTTTAAGATGGAGTGGAAGACTGCTGAGTTGATGCAGCTGTGTTGATTTAGTTTCTCGCAGTTCATGTTATTTGTGCGACTGTGGGGGAAGAGGGAGATTGGGGAAGAAGCTTTGAACGCCGCTGACCCCGACACACCTACACGCCCACCATCGCCAGATGGAAGTTTCAGCGCGATTGCCTGCATGTTTGCGACTTAAATAAGCCCCAAAAGGTCTCCCTACTGTGACTTACCTGGAACAAATCCTCTTCTAGAAAACAGAAAACAAAGAACATTATGTGAATGCATTTTGACCACCGGGGAGTGTAGCTTTGAGCGAAGTGTGTGTGTATATAGGTTTGTTGGGGTATGAATAAAATAGATTTATATCAGGGAAAGAATGGTTTGTTTCTGCTCCTAAGAATAGCTTCTGTGACGGAAATTATTTTGATGCGCTATGCAAGCCCCTTTGCGTGTGTGCGTGTTCCTCTCCTTTTGTGCGTTTTTGCCCAGGGGTGCTTTGCAGATCAAATGCACTTGCTGTTTAATTCACCGTCTCGACAAGCAGCCCTTACAAAGAATGTGCACGCACCGGCACGTGCACGTCTGCATAACCTCTGATATAAACATTCAGAAGAATATGGAGATAAAAACTAAATAGGTCTGCAAATATTTGGTCTTAGGGACTGGAGATAGTCTTCCGGGGTCCGCTGAGTCCATAGTAAATCGTGGATGATTGTGTTCACGTTCATTTGTGCGTGCAGCGGCTGTGCAGATGAGACTGCATGCAAATGTTTCTGT